>NC_068938.1:192723537-192980203 GCF_016801865.2 Culex pipiens pallens | reverse complement strand
TTGAGTTGATGAGATGGTTGGCAGACGCCCGCTGAATTGTTGGAGGATGAGAAAGGACATTTTTGTCTATGATTAAAGATCAGATGTATAAATATTTTATATTAAAGTTCATCTGAGCCATTTCAATTTGTCAAGATATTAATAAATAACAATTAATAAAAGTTTAGAAAAATAACAAAGATCTAGCCTGACGAAACCTTAAATCATACCTTCACGCAAATGAGTTTGAATCGGATATAATAATGCATTTTTGGATTTTTTTGGATAATTTTCTACCAAAAATAGATATTTTTAGATTCTAAATAACAAGTTAAAGATTTATTAAAACAGAACATAAATATGTCATTACATTTGCTGCCAATTACAGCAGTATCAATTAATTAGTAGAGAAACAGCATATATTTTCATCGTGCCTCTAATGTTGGCATATCATCACTTTGACAGTCTATTACAGCTAATGAAAAGCGTTTTCAACTGAAATCGAGTGATGAACAAAAATACAATATAAAGTGAACAAGCAAGTTTCTATCAAAAGTTTTACAAAATAAGTTGTTTAAATAATGAAAATCAGCAAAATGGTTAAAGTTAGGAGCGAGTTCTGGACCTGCCAAACATATGAGAATTTGCCCTTAGTATGGAAATAAAAATTGAAATTTTCATGATTACATTTATATCTTAATAGAGCAATTCCAGCTCAAATCAGGAATTTTTCTGCTACTTTTGTACCCGACCCTCTCCGATTTCAATGAAACTTTGTAGACATGTTATCCTAGACCTATATAAGCCATTTTTGTGTATATGGAGCCAATTGTACTCGAAAATAACATTTGAGAAGGGCGTAAGGTATTTAAATATTTTTGTATTTTGCAATTTAAAAATAACTGTATCTCGAAGCCGTTGCGTCGTATCAAAAAGTGGTCAAAGACAAACTTGTAGGAAATTGGACGGGCTTTCTGAAAAAATACACTAAAACAAAAATAAACGCCACTTCTATGAGATTTTTCGATTTTAAGTCTAAAACTTAAATTTAAAGGTGTTGTCACGGCAAACTTGTGGGAAATTGGACGAGCTTTCCGGTAAAAATACTCACGAGCCTGAAAAACCAAGTCTGTCATATAGAAATTGCCAAAAGCCATCAAAAAACTAATTTTTTCATCATTTTTATTTTTAAAACCGCTGTATCTTCCCAAGGATTGGACATAGGACAATAGTCAATATGGGACTTTTATGTAAAATTGTCTGGGGAATCGATTCCCACTATCGGTTTTTGAAAATTTTGACGTTTAGACCACTTTTCAAAAAAACAGTTTTAGTAAATGATTTTTGTATTTTTTTAGGAGAGACATACCATCCTGCATTTTTCGTCAGTCTTTTGGTAACATCTTAGGCTACTTCCTCAAAAATTTTGAACGAAAAAAAATCGTGACATCACCTTTAAATTTAAGTTTTAGACTTAAAATCGAAAAATCTCATAGATAGTGGCGTTTATTTTTGTTTTAGTGTATTTTTTCAGAAAGCCCGTCCAATTTCCTACAAGTTTGTCTTTGACCACTTTTTGATACGACGCAACGGCTTCGAGATACAGTAATTTTTAAATTGCAAAATACAAAAATATTTAAATACCTTACACCCTTCTCAAATGTTATTTTCGAGTACAATTGGCTCCATATACACAAAAATGGCTTATATAGGTCTAGGATAACATGTCTACAAAGTTTCATTGAAATCGGAGAGGGTCGGGTACAAAAGTACCAGAAAAATTCCTGATTTGAGCTGGAATTGCTCAATAATAAACAGCAAAGCTGTAAATTTTAGCTTACCTCATCTTAAATTATTAAAGATTTCAATAAAATTTATTAAAACAAACATTTAATTGTAATTATTTAGATGACTTAGTCTTGGTGATTTTTTACGCCGGAAATATCAAATTTTCACGGGGACTATTATATCAAACCATAAAATTTCGAGAGAATTTCCAGGACTTAAAACATTCCAGAAAAGGGCTGATTTAAAAAATAAAAATAATCTTTTAAGTCCATTTCGATTCATCTGAATAGATCATGTTTTAATTTTTAGTTTTCTATTGGCGCTCTACATTTGAAATAAAGTGTTGGTTAAAATAAAAAGTCCAGAATGAAAAACCAAGGTTGTTAATCGACAGAATTATCGTCGATAATATTATCGTCTTACGACAACAATAATCTATCGTTATTCTATCGGCGATAATTTTATCGACGATAACTTATATTTAATATATTTCTAAAATTGACTAAAACCAACCAAATTATGTTGAATTTCCAAGCTTTCTCTTAGTAAATATTTTGTAATAATATGTTAAGTTTCTAAAAAAATCATATAATTCCGTGCTATACGGGTTTCAAACAAATTTAAAATTTTCATTAATTTTCACTGTTTTAGAGTTTTTTTTAATGAAATATTCAAATTTTCACAAAATACCGTATTTTTTTCTAAAATGCTTAGATTGTTATACTTCGCAATTTGGGTATCAAACGATTTAAAATTTTCACAAAATACCGAATTTTCTCAAAAATACTCAAATTTTTATAATTCGCAATATGGGTATCAAACAAAGCGAAATTTTACCGGCTTTTTCATTGAAAAAACTCAAAAACAGTTAAAATACATGCAAAATTTCGAATCGTTTGATACCCATATTGCGAATTATAAAAATTTGAGTATTTTCGAGAAAATACGGTATTTTGTGAAAATTTTAGTATTTCATTCAAAAAACTCTAAAACAGTTAAAATACATGCAAAATTTCGAATCGTTTGATACCCATATTGCAAATTATAAAAATTTGAGTTCTTTCAAAAAAAAAAAACGCTTTTTTGTGATATTTAATAAGAGGAAGTTTGAAAATTTAATTTTAGTCCATTTTAGAAATATATTAAATACATCTTGTCGTCCATTACCGTCGAGAAAATTATCGCCAATAGAATTATCGGAATAACAATAACGATAACTATAGATTATCGTTATCGTTATCGAACCTACATAATTTTATCTTACACAACCTTGAAAAAAAAAAACAAACATGAAGAACAATCATTTCTATACAAGAATACTTGAAAATAAAAAAAATATATTTAAAATGAATTTATTTTTGGTAAAAGACTATGGCTAGCAATTTTTTTTCTAATTTTTGTCCCGCGACCCTGAACAAAGAGTGAGGGGTTCCATTTTCAATCTCAAAATTAGCTTAAACTTAAACAATTGGATTTCCTAACAGTTTACAAGCGATTGTAGTTTCTTCAATAACATTTTTTTTTTGCAAACTTTATTTTGCCTTCTCATTTTGGTTTTTATTTATTTCTGAAAATATTTTGTTTTTTCATTTCAATGATTCCTTTTTAAATCATGTATTCATAGCTTTCATTTTTTATTGAACTTTTGAACAATTTTATTTAAATATTCATTTCCTTCCAATTCTTTAAATTTCTTGTGAACATTTGAAAGAGTTCAACAAGTAAATATCACATTTTCCAAAAGAAAAGTTAGAAACAAAATTCTAATAAAATAAATTTGCACAAAAAAAACGCTTCGATGGAATATTTGCTCAACTTTTCCTTTTTTATGCATTGATCTGAGATATTTTTTTAATTTCATAGATTTCACAAAATTCGCGAAATTGTGAAAATTCTTTTACCTTACTAATGAACTGTTAAATGCCACCTTAAAAACTGTTTTTTGGAAAACAAAAAAAAGCATATGAATATTGTGTGTAAAGTAAAAAAAAATCATAAACTAACTTAACCAGTACAATTAAATTCAAATTGAAAATTTATCAAGTCGATTTGTACAAACTTAGAAAACTGCTTTGATTTTTTGACATTGAAAAGTTCATTCAATGTTTTCTGAAAACTATTGTTGAATAAAAATCACCTAAAAATAGATTTTAAGACAAGTTTAACATTACCAAAATCTTTCCTAAACACTGTGTTTTATTTACAAATGAATGAAAATGCAAAAGTAATTCAGAGAACGATGCAGTATTTCTTAAATTTTATTATCAACTCAAACGAGATTTTATCGCTCCTCCAACTCCACGTATTTGCAGTAAATAACAATGCAACGTGGTGTGGTGATCCCAACCTTAATGTCGCTTAACTTTCCAATAAAGATACCAACTTAATTTCATTTTCAAAATTTCGATTAGCAACCAGCTTAGCATCTCCACTGACCATTATTTTTTCCCAGCTTAAACTCACCGGGTTCGTCGCTTCGCTGACTCGCCAAATCGTTCCTCCCGGTGACGATCATCTCTTGCGTTTGGCACCCCCCGGCAATCGATTCCTAATCCAAATTCATGGCCCTATCAACGTCACAACGAACGCGGCCCGGCGATCACTTCTTCATGCCCGTTTGCTTGCGGGTCCACCCTAATTCCCTTAATAAATTTGGATTAGTACGAAATTATTGAAATTTTATCTCTACATCAAGTAAAGAGCCCGCTTTCTTCGACTACAAATCGGTTGATGTCCCTCTCTCTAGGAGGGGAAAACCCGTTTGCCGGTTCAGGCCCCGACCTTTTCGGTTATGACAACTCGCTCGATCGTAAACGTATTTCATCTCCTTCAGCGTAGCCGGGGACGTTATCTCCCAGAGTACATCTCAATACCCGCGGCGGGTTCGTCGCTTTCGTCTGGATCACACACCAAACTCCGGACAGGTACTCCGATATTGTGCACCTGAAACGAGGGCACCTCAGCAGCGGCCGTGACGACGGTGAAGGTGAGGCGAGAGGAAATTAAAATGAGAATTGGACTTTTTGGAGGTTAGGATCTTAAGGGGAACGGGGGAAGTGGAGTGCAGACAGGTTGCAGGTGTATTTCTCACGATCGTTTGGGTTTTGGATTCTTTATCCTCCGGTTGAGGCGGTGTTGACTGGACTGGAGAGAGGTTTTGGTTCATGGATTCCTGGAGATTACGCGGGCAGAGGTCTGCGCTGAGAAGAGAGAAAGGAATGGGAAGAGAAGGCACGAGGTATCCGAAGCAGATAAATAATAAAACAGTAAGCTAGCGAGAGATGACGGATTCAGGTGAACCAAATTGGAAGAGAGGTTAGCCGGTTCTTTAAGGGTGAACGTTTGCTAGACTAGAATATTAAAAATAAATTTTGAAAAGTATATTTACCTACTTTATATAAAAAAATTGTTAGGAAAGTTGGCAATTTCTTTTCAAGAAAATTGTGTTTAGTTCTAAAAAAAACATCAGAAGATAAAAAAAAACAATCTTCCAACATACTCAGCCCAGCGCAGACCTCTATCCCCCACGACAAGCAGCTCACCTGTCCGATCTACCTGCGGGCTGCCCTGGCCCTGGAAAGCCCAGGATTATGACGCTGCAAATTTGGTTCTCACGTCACGCGCGTCTCACCTTGTCCTTCCGTTCGCTGCGGGCTGCGGGACGAGAGCCAAAACGGTCAAGAAGAAAAAGACGAGGAACTTCGTTGTCATCGTCGTCGCGCTTCAAATTCACACCGTACCTGCACTTGGTGTTGTTCTCGGACGTTTTGTGAACGGACGGATTTCTTCTCCGGTTACGGCGGGAGTCGCTCAACCGGCTAACCGGAGCAGGTCAGCCGAAACCGGTGAAAATTGGGTTTTGTAATTGGAAGTTTGGTAATGAGATGCTTGAGGGAGTTCTTGAAGGAGTGCATGACAATTTTTGTAATGATTGATTTTCAAGCAAAATTAAATATACCATTTAAAATATCTAGGTTAAGTAATAGCTTAAAATTTGATCTACCATATACAAATGAATATTCGTTTCAAAAATCCTGGCGAAACAAGGTGTTGCGGTGGGTCAGAATTAAAACACCGTTTTAATAGCAGCTGAAAATTGAGCAGCTTTAAAGCTGCATTTTATTGCGATTAGTCGTTGAAGAAGTACAATATGTTTAACTTGACTTACAATTTCAGTGTTCCATTAATATTCTTTAAATCTTAACCGCAACCTGATAAACGCCTTTATTAATTGGCTTAGACACCAAGTTGGTGATTATTTTAAACGCACGCTGGCTAATCTTCCACTTAACAAAGTTATTTGACACTTCTTCTCTCTACTTTAAGTAAACAATCGAGGGATCGGCTGGTGCTAAACAACAACGTAAAAGTCGCACAGTTGGTGCGGCAACACAAGGTTTAATCGAGAATATGAAAATGAACGTTAAAAAGAATTTTTGCATTCCGTTGAGAAACTACTTACTTTTCATATCCAATAATAACAGTACTGAAAAGTACTTTTTGAAATTCCGTCGTGAAACTACATACTGTTCCTGTCATTCTTGAGCGACGAAATAGCTTACTTTTCTGTGCCAAAAATAACAGAATCGAATAGCAACACTTTTCAAAATAAATGCTGAAAAGTTCTACTTTTCAGCACTGAAAAGGGTGCTAAAAAGTTGAACTTTTTAGCACTTGTTTTCGAAAAGTAACACTTTTCAAGATTTTTTTTATTTAAACGATTTATTGACAAACTACATGGAAAATTGACATAAAATTTCACTCAATGGGTGTTTTTCGGAATTGCAAAAAATGTTGTATAGAACTCGTTGCAAAACTTGATTTTTTCAGCACTCGGTGAACCTCGTTGGATAAATGAACGACTCGTGCTAAAAAAAATCCTCTTTTACATTAACTACTATTGCAGCACTCAAATAGATGCTGAAAATTACTTTTCAGTCTTTGTATCGAAATGTTTTAAAATGCAAAGAAATGAAATGTAGTTTAACACTTATCTTGACAGCCTTTTTTGGAGGCTTGGGCGTCCGTGTAAGTTGGACATGCGTTGGGCGTTCCAAATCTTTTTAGATTGCAACAAATAAAAACATTGAAAAAAATTTAGTTTTGCCTAATCTAAATCATTTACAAATTTGCAAGTAGTGAGTCAAAATGTATAACAGAATAAAACAAAGCAGAAAAAATCATATTCCACTATTTTATGATAATTTCACTTCAACCCATTTAAAATTTTTTGTTTTAGGATTTGTAAGTCCTTACTGAAAGGGCAAGTAATATTTCATTTTCATAATGTTTGCTAAAGCCTTTTTTATGCTTGAGCTTAACTGAAATTTTTGGAAATCCTTTTTATTTCCAACAATAAATCAACCTTGAAATTATTTAAACTTTAAATTTATTAAGCATTGAATTCTGTTTTTTTTAGAAATTTCCTGCACCGGATTTCTTAACAATGTAATTCAAGATGTAACTTAATTTTAACAATAAAAAATATATATTTTTTTATGTTTGTGATTTCATTTTTCAAACACTACAATTACCGGTAAGCTCTTTTGTACTAAACTTGCTGGGTTTACTACCTAGATACACAAACTGTGCTAGATAGTAACAAAACAAGCATTCAAATTGCAATAAAATTAACCAAATAGGCGTTATCCATAAAGTACGTTACATTAAAATCGGCCAAAATTTATCATTATTTAATAAACACTTGGGTAATTCTCCGCCAACTCACACAGCAGTTGCCCCGACCCCTCTTCGATTTGCGTGAAACTTTGTCCTAAGGGGTAACTTTTGTCCCTGATCACGAATCCGAGGTCCGTTTTTTGATATCTCGTGACGGAGGGGCGGTACGACCCCTTCCATTTTTGAACATGCGAAAAAAGAGGTGTTTTTCAATAATTTGCAGCCTGAAACGGTGATGAGATAGAAATTTGGTGTCAAAGGGACTTTTATGTAAAATTAGACGCCCGATTTGATGGCGTACTCAGAATTTCGAAAAAACGTATTTTTCATCGAAAAAAACACTAAAAAAGTTTTAAAAATTCTCCCATTTTCCGTTACTCGACTGTAAAAATTTTTGGAACATGTCATTTTATGGGAAAGAAGGGTCATTTTTTCATTAAGAACAAAATTTTTCATTTTAAAATTTCGTGTTTTTTCTAACTTTGCAGGGTTATTTTTTAGAGTGTAACAATGTTCTACAAAGTTGTAGAGCAGACAATTACAAAAATTTTGATATATAGACATAAGGGGTTTGCTTATAAACATCACGAGTTATCTTGATTTTACGAAAAAAAGTTTTGAAAAAGTTGGTCGTCATCGATCATGGCCGTTCATGGTCACCCGCGACAGACACGGACTACGAAACAAAGATAAACGCAAAAAGTAACTTTTTCAAAACTTTTTTTTCGTAAAATCGCGATAACTTGTAATGTTTATAAGCAAACCCCTTATGTCTATATATCAAAATTTTTGTAATTGTCTGCTCTACAACTTTGTTGAACATTGTTACACTCTAAAAAATAACCCTGCAAAGTTAGTAAAAACACGAAATTTTAAAATGAAAAATTTTGTTCTAAATGAAAAAATGACCCTTTTGGGTCAATGTAGATTCAAAAAATACATTTAATTTCCCATAAAATGACATGTTCCAAAATTTTTACAGTCGAGTAACGGAAAATGGGAGAATTTTTAAAACTTTTTTAGTGTTTTTTTCGATGAAAAATACGTTTTTTCGAAATTCTGAGTACGCCATTAAATCGGGCGTCAAATTTTACATAAAAGTCCCTTTGACACCAAATTTCTATCTCATCACCGTTTCAGGCTGCAAATCATTGAAAAACACCTCTTTTTTCGCATGTTCAAAAATGGAAGGGGTCGTACCGCCCCTCCGTCACGAGATATCAAAAAACGGACCTCGGATTCGTGATCAGGGACAAAAGTTACCCCTTAGGACAAAGTTTCACGCAAATCGAAGAGGGGTCGGGGCAACTTTTCCCGATTTCGTGTGAGTTGGTAGAGAATTACCCACTTAGAGATCATCTAAATAAAATGATTAAATTGGCCTCAATACCATTTGAAAACAGGAACGAGATTCAATTACAGACGAGAAACTTCTCTCACATTAGGAAACTGAATACAGTAAAGATTTGTTATTACTAGAAAAAAGTCAAACATATAATTTAAAAAATAAGCATGCATTCAAGCTCATGAAGTTGACATGGCGAGCGAATTTTCATGGCAATTTCAGAACGAGCTCGTGGGCCACAAGATATCAGCTGGCGGGCCACTTTTGGCCACCCTTAACATAAGATTTGTCCTTAATTTGTTACGTCATTTGTGGATAGCACCGATTTGTTTTCGAAGATCAATCCTTCGAAATTAAATTTTATAGTTTCAGCTTTATTTTTTCATTTAAAACACATGAATCAAATCTTTTTTCCAACTGTTTTATCTGAAAAATAACCTGTCCAACAAATCCGTCCAGTACAAAACCAGCAACACCTGAAACGACTAGGTAAATCTGCAATCAGATCCGAGCCGGCAACACGCCAACGGGTTGAAAAACATTACAAAAACACAGCTCAACCAGAGGTGGGGGGAGACTCCACCCAGAGCAAAAAAAAAAGAAAACCGTAGAGAATCACGCTGGCTGGCTCGTTTGCCGTCCGCTTCTAGGTCCACGCGGAAGCAAAGCGTTTCTGGCTGGGAAATTAAAAATTAAAATCAAGATTAGATTATACACATTAGCACCAAACGGCGAACGAATCGTGGAATTTTCATTCACATTTTCCCCCAACTGGGTTTCTTTTCCCTGGCCTTCCATCGGGGTTCGCTTTTTCGTTCGGTCCGGGAATTTCTTTAATTGATACGAGTACCGTATGAATATTTAACGATTTTAGTTCTCACTCACGGTTGGTACGGCAGCGGTGCTGCACGTTTAGATTTGCTGCCGAAACCAGCTGGTACTGCCCTTTTTTGGCTCATTTAAATTGAGAAAAGGTTTGTATTTTGTTAGTTTAGACAAATTTCGCTGTTTTCAGAATGTAGCGAGAAATTTTTAAGTCAAATTTCATGAAAAAAGCTTAAAATATGCAATAAAAAAAAATAATAAAGCTTTCCTTACACCTTCAGGAGGATAACTCACCAAAGTTCTCCCCTTGCCGAAAAAAATAAACGGGTTGGGAAAAGTGCGGACCACGCGGGTCACGGTGAGGTGTGTACGTCCGGGGATAATCGGATTGGCCAACCCGTCGTCGTCGGCATGGATCCCTTTTGGCCACGGTCAGTCACAAGATTCTCACTTCTAAAATTTTCTCTACTGCGAGCCAGCAAGCAACCAAACGAGCAGGTGAAGGAAGTGAGAAACTCTTCTGCGGGGCGAATGAAGCGAACATAAAATTTAATTAATTGAGATATGAAGTTTGTTTTATTAAGAGACTAGCCGAACCGTGGCATATTCCGAAAGAAGATAGGGAGAGAGAGAGAGAAAAAGTTTGATAGTTTAATTGGTTCCCAAGTGTTGAGCGGACACAGGATGAGCATGGCTTAGATATGGTGCTTTTTTATTAGGTTTATTTTTAAGTTCTGGTGAAGTAATAGTAAAGTGTGGATTATAGCTCATATGATGCGTGTGTACAACGATAATTAAGATTAGCATAACTTTTTATTGTGAGAAACATGGGGAATTCGACGGCTACTTATAGCATCAGAGAAATATAATATTATTCAAATGTATTTTATTCAAGGAGTTATTAACAGATTTTTAATCATCGATAAATACATTAAGAATATTAAGGTTTAATCCTCTATATTTAAATGAATATCCAACGGGCAAAATTTTCAGTCCCTCTTCAAAACAGGTACAATTCAAGTTAAAACAATGTTTTCTTTTGAAGTATATTTGGACACTTTTAAAAATGTTTTGCTTTTTAGTAATCATATATCTCATTAAAACTTATTGCAAGACATTTGTGATCGCGAAAAAAGCATTTTATAAAAAAAACCTCGTAAGAATTTTCAATTTTGTTTATATTTTAACCCTTCTATTTCCTTCATTTCAGCCAGAATCAAAGAACATAAACTTTAAAAAATATTTGCGGCAGCCTCAATAACTGATTAAAACAATCAATGCTACGATATTCGTGGTTGGAACCATAAAGAAAAATTATTGCTGATAAATGGCAATTTATGAAAAAATAACACAAGTAAGTTTTCTGTACACGTTCGACTTTCGTGAAAAAGGAACCAAATTTTAAAATTAATGTTGTTATGAAAAAAGTGCTTAAAATTTAGACTCGATTTTTCACATTATTCTATCCCCTTGTAGACTAGTGCAAATGACATTTATGTTTTTTGTACATCCAAGTCAAAAAGAGGACAAACAAAAGTTAAATTAAAATTTCTTGCCAAATTATCAAGTTGTTGTAACAGAATGTTTTTTTTTTGAAAAAAAAAAATAAGAAGGGTGGGAGACCTGAACCTTAAATTAAATTAGCACAGGCCTAATTGATTTATTGACATGAAATACGATTGAAAATAGTTTTCTCAATAGGTTTGTTTTATATCTTGGAAAAAATATTTTATTTTAAATTATTTTGTTGCATATGCAGGGTCAGGTATTTTTTATGATTTCGTGGACCCGTGAATTTTTTCTAGTCTCTCCATAAAAAAATTCAAATTTTCTTCCATTTTACATGGTGTAGTACTTTTAAAACTATTATAGTTACATCCAAAAAATATATAAAGCCCCTTTTTAAATGCTTTTTTTTAACTTGAACTAATTCAATTCCCAGAAGATAGTATGTCATTTCCATAATTTGCAGAATTGAAAATTTCAGCATTCAAATCTGACAATTATTTAAGGCAAAAGCAGCATTTAAATCTACAGAAATCTCGCTTTTAAAATAAAACGTTACTTAATCCACCCTAAGGTGGTTGGTGCCTTCCTCACATTTAAAGGGTAATGCTATCCAAAATAGACACAAAAGGGCGGACCTTTCAGTGTTCTATCAATTTGACTCATTATTCATACCATCAGATTGGGTAGTCAGATCTTCATATTTCAGGGCACTTATGTGCTTACAACTTATGATAGGTGAGTAAAATCTCCAATTCAATTCGTTGGAGAGGTCTTTTAATTACCTATCCAAAGATAGGTCGCATGATATATCTGGACAACGTTTTCATCAAAACATCTGAGATCCGGTCTCCAAAAAGGGTATAAATAACACTTAACTGCCCATGTTCGCATAAATGTCCCATATGCAAAAACAGCAAGCTGAGCAAAACGCATTTGAAGTTTGTCCCATACATAAGGCTACGTGTTAAGTTTTCGCGAAAAAACTGGATTTCCTCCTGATTTCTAGAACAAAGTACTGGATGTTATAGGCTCTTTTGAAAGAGCACACAATTTTGAACAAAACTGCATCATTAACTCGAAATCGATGAAAATGCATATGGGACATTTATGCGATCAGGGGCAGTTAAGTGCTTATAACTTTTGATAGGATTGTCTGATTGTCAATATTTTGGACGCGTTGGAAAGGTCTTTTGATTACCTATCCAACGACAGGTCGCACAATAAGTTCCGGACAACGTTTTCATCAAAATATCTGAGATCCAGCTTCCAAAAAGTGCTTAAATATCACTTAAGTGCTTATAACTTTTGATAGGGTTGCCAGATCTTAATTGTTTTGAACGCGCTGGAATGGCCTTTTGATGACCTGTTCAAAGGGTTGTCAGATCTTCAATGTTTTAGTCGCGTAGGAAAGGTCTTTCAAATACCTTTCTGAAAATGTATATCATGACGGGGTTTCTTACAAAAACCACCCTTTTTACAATCTTCCGAACTATAGTCAAAATCATTTTTTTAGCATTACTTTTGAAGTACTTAACTAAACTGCATAATTTTTAATAGCGACTTATCAAAATGAATTATAGTACAAATCATAGTTGAAAGGTACTCCAATTCTCTATAAGGTTATAAGAAATACGGAATTGTAAATTGATTATTTACTTATAAAATAAATTGAATTGAATTGAATTATTTGATTTAAACTTTGGGGGGTCCTTACCTATGACCAAAGAAGCCATTTTGCGATTTTTTTAATTGATTTGGTGTCTATTGGAGGGCTTTTTCAGAAAAAAATAGGTTCTTGGAAAAAATCGCCGATTTTTAAATTAACTTATTTTTAACAAAAAAAAATAATTCCACAAAATTCGTATGTTTTAACTTTTGAATTTTTTTATATGTTAAGATACAATAAACCGCAACTTTTAAGCCATAGAGAATTTTGGACAACAATTTTGGCATCAGGTTTTCAACAAAAAAATAAATTTACTCGATTTTTTCAACAGCAGTTTTTAGTGTTAAATTAAATTTTGCAATCTAAAAGTACTATACAACAAAATCTCAATACAATAAAGCATAATTTGAACAGAAAAATTCCCAATTTTCGATTTTTTAAAATAGCGTCCATGATTGTGCATTCCCAATTTTTTTTCGAAAATTTCAGAAAATTTCCAGTAAAAAAAATTGAAAAATTTTAAGAAATTTTGGAAAAACATATTTTTAAAATTTTGGAATCAAGACTAACATTGCAAAAGGGTCAAACATTCAATATAACGCTCATTTAGAATAATAGTCTTGATTCCAAAATGTTCAAAAATAAATATAAAAGGATCATAAAATTTCACAATTGTTTCATAATTACCAAATTTTCTGAACTTTTCGAAAAAAATATTTTCAGAGATTGACAATCATGAACATTATTTAAGAAATTTAATAACGGTAATTTTTCAGTAAAAATATTTTTGACAAAAAATCTATTTTATCCACAAAACACATTTTTTCCAACAAATCACTAATCATACTTCCCTATAGCTCAAAAGTTGTGTTTTTTGTCTCCTAAACCATATACTCAAAAAATGAAAATTCAAGCATACAAATTTCACTAATAGTTTTTTTTTTATGAAAAAAAAAGTTTATTTAAATATCGGCAAAAGAAGATTGAAAAAAAAATTAAGTTTGCATTTGTTGAATCCAAGACATTATTATCATTATAGGTTGGGTTGTAATGAAATTTCTATTCAATTCAATTCATGTTTATTTGTTGTACTTAACATAATACAATTTGCTTAACTAATTACAAAATGCAGAGTTTTGGAGATACTTACAGCTACAAAATAATTCAGATACAATCATTGGATGAAATAAGTTCAGTACATTTCAATCGATTAAGCGAGAGCAGAAAAAACTGTTTAAAACAACTGCTACTTTTGCTAGGGAAGAAGAAGAAGGAAAGGAAAGCTAAAATCTATATCACAGAAAATGTTTTCAGTTCTTCACTGAAGGCTTAGACTTGAACACGGTGTATGAGCTTGAACCTATGCAGGGCATAGGTACTTCCCCATCAGCTCTTGCAGCGCGAAAAACTGCTCCAGCTTGTTTCGGCAAATGTTGAGTCGCGTAAACATGTCCCTCGCAAGGGAGAGGAATTCGGTGAGGGTGAATAAATCACCATCACTGTTGCTGTCCGGGGTTGGACCGTTTGCGGTAGCCGCCACGCTGGCGTAAGTACGCCCGAATCCAGGAGGATTCGTTTGACGGGGTTCGGTCGAGGATTGACCTGTCGAAGTCCTTGAGAAATGTGGTGCTGGCTTTTTCCTCTTCTCCGGCGCCTCGAGGTAGGTCTTCCTTGCGGTGCACCCGCGGTAATTGGCAGTATGGTTACCGTCACAGTTAGCACACTTCACGTTCCGCTTGTTCTGCTCGGCTTGGTGTTCCTTTCCCAGGGATGCTTTCTTGGGCAGCGTGCATGCAGCCGTGAGGTGGGCTGCGCTGCATTTGACACAATTCGGCGCCAAAGTGCAGTTCCGGGAACCGTGCCCAAAACGTTGGCATCGGTGACATTGGGCAAGAAATTTCTATTTAAAACTTGTTAACTTCCATTCTTTCTATTGAATTGCTTTTAATAAAATGAATATTATGGCAATCTACATTCCCTGACTGCTTGCTTTATTTTCTTAGAACATAAAATGGTACCAATTCCAACTAGCATCCAAGCATTTCTATCGCTCTTTGTTCTATTGCGCTCAACACACATCAGCATATCGCTTGGGAAAGTTGCAAAACAACAAAAAGAAAAACTACCCCCAAGTAATTCACCCCTTTTTTCCAACACCACCCTTTTCCCCGGTTGTCACTTTGCTTCTTATTCAAAAGGAAACTTTTCATTATGGAAACATTTTCCCCCCATTTCCTACACACTTGTGAGGAACACGTCCGTACTTTCTCCATTTTCCTCGTCATGGACGCTCAACTTGTTGGAAAATTCCTTCCTTACACGCGTACTTGCCTCATTGTTTTGCCACCCCTTTCCGCACTCATCGAAATCTCAAACGAAGAAATTCCAGAATGAAGAATGAGCTACAAACTTTTCCATTTCTGCACTCATTTACAATGCGAGTTGAGTTTTTCCCTCTTCCTCCCCGAGGAGACACGGGATCCGAACAGTGAGGTGTGAGCATTTTCCTGAAACAAAAGAGTTTCTGACTTTTAGTATGGTAATTATATCGTTTAAGCTTGTCGTCTGAAAATAAAGAAATAGAACCACCTGTCAAACAACTTGTTCTCTGCCAACACTATCTCCCGAAATGGATCAACCAGATCGCTCCAAACAGAATCAGCTCAAAACATTCCAACGATCAACCTGTGTCGTGTCGAAACTCAGAGAGCAAAAACCCATTAGTTAACATCTTAATTGAATAAAATCGATTCACTCGATTATTTATGCGATGGACACTTACAAATTGAATTAATTTGCTTTCTATGCTTTTTATGGGTTCGTTTCTCATTTTTTATGCGTTTCCTGCCCCGGGGTTCTCCCTTGTCAACCCTTGGCCACAGTGATTCTGGTGAGCGAGCTCTAGTCCGCGGGAAGTAGCAGCATTATTTTATAAAAGGTTTTTACAACGACGATTCTTTCAACTCTTTGGCCGTCTGGATGCTGGCCTGGGCTAGAATGTGGAGTGTGGAGAGCAAAAAGCAGAATCTCGTTGAAGTCGTGTGCCCCCCGGTAATCCTGGAAGATAAATAATAACTGGTCGGAGTGATGGGATGGGAGGAGGAGGGAATTGTCACCGTGAAAGGGATTTTTCACAAAACCTTTTACATTTTTAAATATATTATAAATTCATTATTTGAACATAACTTCATTGATTTTTTTAATGCGTGAAATTTTTATTTCAAATTTTGTTAGCATTATTTTGAAGAAATGTTTATAATAAATAATCTCATGAAGTTTTGGAAATGTCCTCGGTATAAATCGGTATATCAAAGTGTGAATTTGACAAAAATGGGTTAGGATGAAGTTATGGGTTATCCGTCATGTAACATTTGTAAACTAAACATGAGCAACTTTGATAAAAATAATTGGTTTGCAATTTAATGCAATCATTTTTTTTTCTTTCTAAGTTTTAATCATTCAAAAAAACTATCGAATTAGAGTGGATAAACTTTTACAACAAATTTTAAAACTTGTCAATAATTTTACCTTACTGGTTAAGTGCAATATGAATTATAATAAACAGTAGATCTCATGAATTTTGCCCAAAAAATCCTGATTTTATTTTTTTTACTTGTATAAAACTTTTCCATCGATTCCTTTTGTCCAAAAATGTCATTTTGTATCATTAGTTTTTTCACACAAGTCTCCATACAAATTTGGGGGCCGTCCATTGAAAAGTGCTATGAAAACATTTGAAAATCTTAATCTTAAGAAGGGATTTTCTGATCAATTTGGTGTATTCCGCAAAGTTTACGATTATGATTTAGATTATTCAGAAAAAATAGTTACATTGTTAAAAGTAAACCAATTTTTTCAAATAACTTTTTATCACAAAAAATAGAATTTGACAAATTTTACCCCCCTTTGCCTTTTCATTTCTTGATATGTTTTAGTAGACAAAAAGTTCCAGCTTCTGAGCTTAGCGTATGACGGGAGTTTAGTTTTTTTTACCAGGTTATAGGTTTTTGTTTGAAAGCGAACAACATAAAAAAATGGAAAACAAACAACAACAAAAAATTCAAAGGGTCATTTTTTAAATGTTTTACTAAAACACTAAATCGAATAGAACTATTATAAAGTTTTGATAAAGTGCACCGTTTTAGAGTTATTTATTATTTTATTATTTATTTTTATTTTATTAGAGTTCATCAACAAATTTGGCATTATTTTATTTTTTTTAATGGTGTCCATCCTTGTTCATCTTTAAAAATATATCTTTGAAAAGCTGAGAAAATTCTGAACAATTCGGTTTTTAACTTAGTTGATCCGACCTTTGCCTTGGTTGCTGAGATATGACAATGAATTAAAATTACAAAAAATGAGGTTATTTTTTAAGTTCTACTCAATTGATCCTCTATTTTCAAGTGATGAAATCTTGGAAATAATTGATTTTCAATATTAAAAGTGAAACTGGTGTGAAATTTTCTCAGCTTAAAACATACTTACAAAGTTATCTTATAGAACAAATTATAAGTTCGCAATAAAAAATAGTTAAAAAAAACTCTTTGATAAAAGAATCGGATTTTGAAAATCACGACATACCTTTCAAAAGGGCTCAAAACTTATAATTTGGACTTTTTGAAGTGTAAGTCGTGATTTTAAAAATCCGATTTTTTTTTTATCAAAGAGTTTTTTTTTTAACTTTTTTTATTGCGAACTTATAATTTGTTCTAAAAGATAAGTTTGTAAGTTTGTGGATAAAAAATCTAAATTCAATTGAATTGATACAAGATTACTTCAACGATAAAAAATCATCATCTTATCAGTCTAGGAATAACAATCAAACTTTTCTTTATTCACATTTTTTTTCCACAATTGTAAAAAAAACAATGTTTTGAAGGTTTTTTTTCGAGTTGCTTACTTTGTTCTAACTATTTTTTGAGCATGAGCATGAGCATGAGAGACCACCCATGGTTGTCCCTCCGTTGCTGAACAGAACCGTAATATCCTTTCAACACTGCTGATCATAGGCTTCGACGTTCTAATGGTGTTTCCCTTATCAACAGCATGTATGAATGCGCCGAAAAGATAAAACACCATGATTTCAAAAACTAGATCAGTTGCGAGTAGGTAACAGTCATTGGCCACCAACGGCGCCCGCCATGTCAGTTTGTAGATCTATATTTTAAGGGACGGGAATGTTAGTTAGCGCATTTACTCTGTGCTTACACCCCACAAGCGCCAGGAACCTGAAAATTTGTTAGTAGGATAGGGTGCTTGGTCAGGATTCATCATAAAAGATGATGATGCGACCCAAAATCGTAGTGTTTGTTGAAAGGTTTTATATATTATTCTCAAGGCAAACAATCGGATGCTGCGGATGAGACATTTCCCGTTTAACTGTTGTTAAATTTTAATTGAAATGGTTTAATCTTAGACAGCCGGCTGTGGAAAGATTAAGCCAAAATAATGTTTATTTATAGAATGAGGTGTTAAACGCAATGCTGCAATGATAGCGTAGTCTGATTTTTAATTATCTAACTATTTAATTCATAAATTTGTTACGGAATAGACGCGACGAACTCAACCATCAAGTGCCTTCCGATCTTCTTTCTATTAGCTAGATGAGGTATTGATTTTCGTTGCCTCTCGAGCTACGATGCTATGGAGAGGGCTTAATACACAAACAACCGACGTCGAGCCCTCCGAGCTACGGAGCTATGGGAAGGTCTTTTCAACACACACACGTTCTTGATGAATCAAAATATTTTTTACGCGATAAAACTTACGAACTCAACCGTCAAATTGCCTTACAACCAGCGATGATGAAGAAAGGGCTTTAAGCACACAATAACTCACCGATTAATATAAATAAATTCCAATATCGATCTTGTTTTATAGCAACAGCGCAACTCACTCCTGATTTTCACGATCGCGAATACAGCACAAAAAGAACACCACAAAAATCCATCTCACAATCCTGATTTGTTTTTTTCATTTTGCACACAAACCCAACCATGCGCTTGCACTGACGGAACATAATTTAATAATTTCCCCATCCAGCGCGTCCCTTCACTCACCATTCTTGCAGGCACAATCCTGATTTGTTTTTTTTTTATCAATTTGTACACAAACACAACCATCCGCTTGCGCTGACGGAACATTATTCCCACACAAAAGAGACGAAAATTATCACGAAAAAACAGGACTGCGCGTCCCCAGAAGCACTGCACTTCACTTTGTTCTTACTATTTTTTATATAGTATATCAAAATAAATAATTGTAAGGAAGATTCAATACCTTATTGTAGCAAAAAGAATTTTTTAAAAGGGGTGAAATATTAATGTTGAAAAACGCTTTTTTGACAGTTTTCTATCGAGTTGCTACTTCTATTTATACTTAGAAAAATAAATAGAGGATCGACTCAATAACTGATAAAATATTCATGTTTTTTTCATTTAAATGGTGATTTAAAAAAAGTTATTTCAACGAAAAAATTTAATTCTAAATTTAAATTAAGTAGAACCATTTTTTTTAATTTTATAAAGCTTTTCCCGAATGAAATATAAATAAAATATTTTTTATATCGAAAATGTGAAAATAAAACAATATTGATGGAGAAATATCAACGTTTAAAAAAGGCTTTTTGATAAGTGATATTTTTTTTCTCCAGTTTAGGCTGGTACAAATTTTATTTAAAGTATTTGTCCCCTCCCCTTTAAAATTGGCTCGATTAATCAGGGGGCAGATCAAATATTTTTTTCATAAAATTTCAAAATTTGAATAAAAAGTTAAGTGGAATATGCTGAAATCAATTTTAAATGCAATCCCCTGCGTTTGGAATCATTTTTAGCATGGTTGGGTTGATTTAAAAATCATAAGAATATTTGAAAATTTTCGATGTTAATTATTGCAATTTTTTTCGTAAAATTTTTGTTTGGGTCTTAAATTTATGAAAACTAATGATTGCAAAACAACTGAACTAGTGTAAAATGCATTTTAAAACACTTTTTCCATGGAAAAATTTATTTGTAAATACCTTTTTTCATGAGGTGATATGGATATCTCAGATTTTGGAATATCCATGTTTTTAATTAATCATCAGGTAGTAAATTTTGTATCTTTAAATATTTGTTTATAACCTTCAGCTATCTTGAATTAGGCATTTTCGAGAGATTGGTGGATTGTTACATTACGAATTTAATATTTTCAATATTCCACCACCATCATGCTGCTCACCATCTTACATTACATCATCCCAGATCACTTCCTGTTCATGTTCGGCATTGTTTTTGTTTTGTTTTTTCGATTATTGGTTATTTGTGGTTATTTTTTGTGCAGACTTAGGATTATTGATTCTTTATTGTAATTGTATTCTTTTACAACAAAAATGCTTGTATTTAAATTAAATAAATATTCTGAAATTTGATGTTTTAAATTACTCACCTTAATGGTACTTGTCATCCTTTTTTACTCCTACCGTCAGTATTATTTTATGTAAAATTTGTATTTTTCTTTCTCTTTCTCCTGGTCCTGAATCGGAATCCTTTGCCTTAAATCACTGACCATCACCACCCCCACCTGCACTACCGTCCTTTTTCAAAGGATTCCCAAGGATTGGCTTGATTTCTTTCCTCTGTTCCTTCCATCCCGCACGCCAGCAAAAAAGGCGACTTTCACTCCTTTCACTTCCTTGTCGCGTCAGAATAAGTCATCCTCCGCCGAGAAGCCTTTCGTCCTTTTCCGTCCTTCGAATCCGTCGTGGGCCGCTTTCCATAATCACAATTTCGAAGGGTTTATCAATAATTTATAGATTTTTGCCTTGCATATCGGTCCACCGACCGGCACTAATCCTAATAACTCTTCCTCTTTTAATCATAATTCCTTGGAAGGGACGGCTCCTTTTTTGTGCACGGCTTTCGACTCAATTCGGATAGATTTTTTCTTCCCTTTCATCGATCTGTGAGAACTAATTGATTGAAGTCTCGTCGATGAGGTTGATGGGATAGAAAGTCACCCTTTTTTGTATCGACGAAAAGGACAATTCCATTAAAGGATTTGGTGACGGTTTTGTTTAGTTTCTTGGCGATTACTTCAGTTTTGGGTGAAGGGATCAAGCTATTAGAACGGCCTGTCAAACGGGGTTCCCACTGTGTCAGGATTTTTTTCAGGACAAAAATATGTTCATACATTGGGGGTAAATTAATATTACATTTGTTTGTATGTAGTTTTAAACAATTTTCATGAATTCAATCATTATGTGAAAACTGTAAACAAGCTTTAATCTGATATTTTTAAATATCAGCTTCCTGAAATTCCAATCTGCTAGAAGTTATTCCAAATCACACCCGAGAATCTCTGCCTCTCCGACCTGCCTCCTAAGAAAAACTGACATTGATGGAATGTAGTCACGTGTGTGTGTGTTCGCCTAACCAAATCTAATTTACAATTCAAATAACTGCGTTGATGCAGAAGCTCTGAACGGCAAAGACTCCTGGAGGGGACGGCAGCCTAGGCTTTCGGGCTCCTAGTTGTGGAATGTGTGGAAATGTGCAAGTCACATGTTTGTCCTGGGTTCATTCGACCGTGTAAATTTGGACCGTTTGCTTCAATTAACAAATCCTGCTGCCGGCGGCCGGCCGACGCTTGGTTGGGAAATTTTGCGTTTGTTTGAAAAAGTTTTTTTTTTGTTTCAAATGGAAATGGGAGTCATTTTGCTAGGTTTGTTTTAGAACAGTTGGAGGGAAAATGCCCAAGGCGGTTTTTGAACTCATGCATGACTGATGTTGATGCCAGTGTGGAATTGGATTGGATTTGAAATATTGACTAACTTCATAAAAATTGAAACCTCCCCGAAATCATTTATTTATTAATATTTTATTTTTCAAAACTTTTTTTTTATAATTTAAATTATTGAAAACCCATCTACCTATTTCTTCAACAAAACAACCTGCCCCAAAACCATCAAATTTCCCCTCACACCCTTTAACCCCAAAAGTTCCTGGAAGCCAAATTTCCAAATTAAAAGCCATCATCTATCACTGCTGCTCGTCTAGGAATTCTGGTGGCCATCACGAGCGAACCCGGTGGCTGAGGGCGTGATCTGGAATCAATTTTAAAGTGCCCTGGCACTGACCCCTCACCGAAGAGGCAGCCCATTTATGATGGTCCTCGTTTGGGGGATTGTCGAAAATTTCGTGAAAGCAATTAGGAATGTTCGGGTTGGAGGTTCTTTCTTTTTTTTTTTTTTGTTCAGCAGGTTCCGATGGGTTTCAATCAGCATCGGCACCGGCAGCACTATAATCGATTAAAATTAATCTTCCATCGGTGGCTAGTTTCAGGGCCCAGAGGGCATCTCATTTCGAGAGGGGAGGTTTCCTGACAGCAATGATATTATATGGATGGTGTAGCTTGCTGCTGTATCCAGAACTGGTCGAACTTTGATTGATGGATCAATGCCTATAGTGGTGGATTAATTCACGTTAAGGCTATCATTTTAGAACTTGATTAGATTAGAGGGCATAGGATCTGAAAGTTAAAATATCGTCGCTTGTGTGTTATTTTGTGACCTGTCATATCTTTTCACATCAGACGCGTCACAAGATAGCACACAAGCGACGATATATCGAAAGAAAACTTCAAATTTTTGTTACAGAGAAATTCGTTCTATGATTTTTTTTAGATAAAAAAGGAATCATCCTAAATTAGGCAGATTTGTAAGATATTTTTTTTTTGAAAAGATCATAAAATTTCACAAATGTTTAATTTTTTAACATTGAAAAATAGACCATTAGTTGTTGAAATATTGGTATTACTAAATGTGGGAATGTTTGGATGAGACTAAAAAAAACTTAAATTTGTCTTGTTCCTTTTTCTTATATTCTCGTATTTTAACTAACAGAGATCCAATCGTGAATGTCTCTTAAGCAATTTTATTGTGAACTTTTTGCACTCTTAAAAAAAAATACTTTCATGAGTAGACGATCATGAACACAATTTAAAAAAAAATGGAAAAGCGGGAATTTTCTGTTTTTTTTTTTTTTGGGGTTTTAGAAAACGTTTATTATAACGGTCATTATGGTCAAACAATACTACAGTTAACAATATTTTACTTTCCTAACTCTCTCTTCCTACATCCCTACATCCCTCTCTCTTCCTACACTTCAAATTCTGTTAAAATCAAACTTTAAGTGGCCCTACTTTTCTCGGCGACAACATTTTGTCTGTGCTTCTCTATAACTCAAAAGTTACGGTTTTTTGTCCCTTAAAACATATAAAAAAAAAAAAATTTGTTTTTTTTTGTAAAAAAAAGTCATTTTCCCCTGTACCTATCTTTTAAAAATAGTCGTCATCAATACCTACAACTTTGTCGAAGACACAAAATCGATCAAAAAATTTCTTCAAAAATTAGATTTTTTTTTCAAATATTTACGTTCCATTTTTGTATGAAAAGCTGTCAAATTGTATGGGGAAATTTATGGGTAAACCAATGACAAAAGATGGTTCCTTCGTTCATACGAAAGGCCCCCACAAAGTTTGAACCAAACTAAAAAAATCAAAAAAAAAATATTGTTCGAAATCGGCGGATTTTGTAGCTTATGTGAAAATTTGATAACATTTTTTTGATAAGGAATTGATCGTTAAGAATGAACCTTAAACATTGTCTAAAAATAAACGATTTCAGATGTATAATTAGGGCATCCAATTTTCCCGGGTTTTGAACGGGAAACGGGAAAAATATTTTTGGAATCCCGGGAATTCCCGAGAACCCGGGGAAATTTTTAAAACAGTCATAAAATCAATGTTTTCATTATATTTGTTATTGTTTTAACGCCTGAAATCAAAAATCGAAATATATTACCTGGAAATCCCGGGAATTCCTGGGATGGACGCACTATGTATAATCAAATTTGCATATGACTTTACACTATTTTTGATAAAGTGCACCGATTTTAAGTGACCGTGATTGATTTTCAAAAAATGGTCAGCTCTGAGCAATTTTAAAAATACTTCATGAAAGAAAACACACCGTGACAAATATTCAAATCAATAAATACGTACATTTTTTTCCTTTTTGGCTTTGTTGATTGGACTACAGCCTCTGAAAGTTTAAATTTTATGAAAAATAGTTTTTCTTAGTGTCATCTGATTAGCCTCTTTTCAATTCGCGGTAACTCAGAAACAAAAGGTTCGATTTTAATGTTAAAAAATTAAAAATATTTTGAAATGTTTTGCTCTTTTTCGTACAATTATTTTGTAATTTTATTATCAAGCATTTTTTAATGGCTAAAAACTCTTATTTTTGACGTTTTCAGATGTTTAGTTAGATTTAAAAATGTAGAAATACAAATTATTTCAAAAAATTCTCAATATTTAATATTGAAAATCTACCCAATTAATCCCAAATTGAAGTCCAATCTTCCATAGTGACACTCTGTGATCATTGAAATATATCATTTTCATATTTATAGTTAAATAACTTTCCAAATATAAAAAATCTTCATTCGTGTTTAAAAGTCATCTAATTCTAGCAACTAAATCGCTTGTTCATTAACAACCTTAACACAAAATTCTCCCACATCCAACATCGTAATCAATAATGACGATGCGGGTTTGCTTCGTTCACACCATCCACAACGCGACTCAGACTCTTCTGGTCTTCTGGAATGTCCCGACATAGACAGTGGAGGAGTAAAATTAATTTCACGGAAGCCCAAGCCCAACGCGCATGCACGGCTAATCACATTTGTACGGTTATTGTCTTGAAACTTTAGAACAAGGGTTTCCAGAAGCGTTTATTACTTGCCAGTCTGCCAATTAATTACTCAAATTACTGGTCCAAAATGATTAATTACATAAATTACTTAATTACTTTTCACTACGATAAAAAACATTTAATTTTAATTTAAGTATTCATTTCTACGGTTCTAAACTAAATTATTTATAAATAGCTCATTCGATAGCTCTTCTAAAAATTATGCTGTTTATTATATTTTTTTTGTACCGATCTGGATATTGTGAATTATAATTTTAATTGAAAATAGCTATAGGCGATCAAACTTCAAAAATGCCCCCACTAGAGGACGCTGAAACTTTGGGTGATGTTTACATAATATCTTACAGCGAATTAATTGGTTTGAAATTTGGAATTGTTTTATTTTATTATAAAATTGACATCATTTCAGGTAAAAAATAAGTAGCTCAATTGCTATAAACAATAATATTTGTTTTATGGCCAATTTAACCTGTTCATTATCTGATTCGAAATTCCATTATGTTTCACGTTTCAATCAACCGTACCCTTATCAATCAATTGCAAAAGAAGATTATTGAAGTCGTGTTTGTCATAAAGGCAAAACAACATACTGTACTGTTTTACTTCAATGTTTGAGTTTTAATATAATTAATTATTAATTTAAAATTGTATTCAGTTTATTGCAAGTTTATCGAAGTTGTTTGAAAAAAGGCCCCCTGATTTTTCGAGCCAAACATAAACTTTGACAAATATTTGCAGCGGCTCTTCATGAAAATTGTGAAATTCATCAAAATAACGTTAAGTTTTAAAATGTTTTTCAACATTGGTTTGACATTACTTTGCATTTTTTTTTCTCAAGCATATTAAAAAAATCCGTTACTGAAAATACGGATTATGTGAAATGTGACAATTACATTGGATTTAATTTGTGCATCTGAATATTAGTCGATTTTAATTTCACTGAGTTTGATTTTTAACATTTGTCTCAGACATATTTGGAAATTTTTCGGGAAAATAGTTTAGCTCTTTAGAGAGATAAGGACTGTCAATTTCTGCTGATTATGAAAAAATATAAAAATTGTATTTTTCGTATTATTTTTGATATTTTTTTTTATTATTTTCAATATTTTTTTAGATTATTTTTAATATACTTTTATTGATTTTTAAATTGCTATCACTTGAAAAATTGTTTTTAAAAATGATAATTCACTATTTTTTTAATTATATGATCCACATAAACTTTTTTTGATAATTTTGACTGCCTATTAGAAGGAAAAGCATAAAAAATTAATCAATTCTAATGTAGTTCTTGCAAAACAAAAAAAAATTATAATTACTTAATGAAAATGAATAGATTTCGGATTCACTAAACATTTTTCACTGGGTAATATATGATGGCGTTGCCTTTTGTTGTTAATCAGCTTCTATAAACAACATGTAAAAATAAATTTTAGGAGAGTTTTAGGAGAGAACTATGGCAAATTAGGCCTTCTACATACAGAGCCAGTCTTTTTTAATCTTTATGTTTCAATCTTATTTGAAATTAATAAAATACTGTTATAATAGATTATATGTAAAAAGTAAATAGTTTCGTAGAAGAAGTACAGTTAAAAAAAAAATTACTTAAATTACTCAAAAATTACTTAAATTACCAATCAACTACATTAAATTACTCTAATTACCATAAATTACTAATTAATTAAAGAATTACCTAATTACCAGCTAAAAATCAAAGTAATTATTAATTACTTGCCAGTCCAAGGCCTTGCTGGAAACCCTTGCTTTAGAACACTTGACTTTTGAAAACACTGTGAACTCATCACTTCTGCCGCCGCCAGTATTATTGCACCGATATGATGTGGGAATAACTTTATCGTTGTGGGCTGAGGGTGTGAACTGCCGAAGAAGGGATACTTTATTACACAGATACATACATTTTGGAACTGACGGAAGGAAGGAAATTGATGTTAAACGGAGATAATCATCTTTTTGGTTGTTGATTAAGAGTGCTGCGTTTTAATTACTGAAGATCGTTAAACTTATCTTTCTAGGGGGTTTTATTGCACCAGATAGTTATATTTTGGGTGCAAACGTGAGAATTCGTCGTAATTGATATTGTTTCCAGTGGATAAACACTAAGCAAACGTGATTCTCAGAATTTTAAAACTTTTTCCAAAATTTATTCTTCAAGTCACGAACGCAATTACGGCCGCAAAACTCACATTACACACGTTAACGCATAACATTCAATTTTTAGTTTTAGCCACATTTCGAAAAATGGCCAAGTTGGATACCAAAAGAGAACTGGTTGCTAACGATGCCCTTAGAAACAATTCAAACGAACCCATGTTGGCCCAGGAGGACACTATCGTCACGTTCGTCGTCTTCAGCTCAACTCATTAAAGCACATCCAGCGGCGATGCGCTGAGGATGATACGACACTCGTCGCAGACACACAGGAACATGTCCTCAAAGCGGCACCGGTAGAATGGGTTGGAGGAGCTTGTGGACAGGGTGGGTGCTGAAAAGTGTTTGAAAAAATTTAAAAATTGTTAAATTGAAAAAAATAAAGAATTTTATGTCTGGAAAATCCATTTTCCGATTGCTTATATGATCTTCATCAAACAGTTAGTTCGTGATAAATACCATTTTCAGATTTCGATTAAATGTCCTTTAAATTTTAATTAATACATTAAAGCAAAAAAGTCGATTTTCAATTTTAAATTTAATTCAAACATATTGTAGCAAAAAGTTTTAAGATATGCTAAACTCAAAATGTTTAACAAAATTTGGTTGCTAAACATCTTAGACTTACATATCAACTAATTCAATGTGTTTTGTTGTCTTTTTTCCAATCTGTGGTCATTTTTTTTTAAACATTCTGCTTAGTAATTTAAAATTGCTCCTAGCCAAATAAAATCAAATTATTCTGCAAAGGTTTAGAAAAGACGCAATTATTTTTGATTGTTAATTTTTTGTAAGTTTGAATTGAAAATAAGTTTGGGATAAACAAATTAAAAAAAAATTAGTCTTTATAATTTTATGAAGAGAAGTGTGCATTTTTAAAATATCATAGAAAGAGTCGAAACAGTTTTAAAACTTGACTTGAATTGGCAATTTTGGAAAACAATCGAATGGAAAATTTAAATTTCATGGAAATCACTAATATTGTTTTTAAACAACGCAAAAACGATTAATAAAGTAATCCTCTATAGCTCTCATCTTTGCTTGAAAAATAAATGAGAGGAGAGTTTTTTTGCAAGAATGATTATCTGGCTTCTTTGGTAGTTTATTTTGAAAAAACTAAAAACTTTCACAAAACCACGTATTTTCGACAAAAAAAAAATACTCCAAATTTCGGTATTCTCAATATGGGTATCAAACGATCGAGATTTTTTGCATACATTTCGAAAGTATTTTTTTTGAAAACACTAAAAATTTTCATAAAACTACAAACTTTTCAAAAAATAATCAAGATTTCAGTTTTTTTTACAATATAGGTATCAAATGATAAGGATTTTTTCAAACATTTCGAATTTGGCAACACTTTTTTGAAAATACTCAAAATTTCCACAGAACGACGTATTTAACAAAAAAAAATGTTATTATATTTTTAATGTTTGAAAAAATCCCGATCTTTTGATACCCATATTGTAAAAAACTGAAATATTGAGATTTTTTCCAATAATACGAAGTTTTGTGAAAACTTTTAGTATTTAAAAAAAATATTGTTCCCGATTATTTTATGCCCATATCGTAAAAAACTTAAATTTTGAGTATTTTTTCGAAAATACGTAGTATTATGAAAATTTTGAGTACTTGAAAAAAAATATGGCTTTTGAAATGTATGAAAAAATCTACTCAAATTGCAAAAACTGAAATTTTGAGATTATTTTCAAAAATACGTAGTTTTGTGAAAACTTTTAGTTCATATTCGAAATATATGAAAAATTCCCGATTATTTCATGCTCATATTGTAAAAACTTAAATTTTGGGTATTTTTCGAAAATACGAAGTTTTGTAAAAATTTTGAGTATTTTTTTTTATTTTTAAAATGTATGAAAAAAACCCGATTGTTCGGTTCCCATATTGTCAAAAACTGAAATTTTGAGTATTTTTCAAAAATACGTATTTTTGGGAAAATTTTGAGTATTTTAAAAAAAATATTACATTCAATGTATATGATGTAATCCCGATCATTTGATACCCATATTGTAAAAACTTAAATTTTGGGTTTTTTTTTGAAAATACGTAGTTTTGTGAAAATTTTTAGTACTTAAAAAAATGTTATTACAATTGCAAAACACAGCCGTGTAAAACCGGGGCATGACTGTTGTTGCAGAATCACCTTAACAGCCTTTGTCTTGAAAATTTATGTACCAGCGAAAAAAATGAAGTTTTCTGTTGTGAATTTGTTTTTGCACCTCAAATTTATATTTGAAAATTGTGTAAACATTTTCCAAAATTTATAATGACTCTGTTACTAGATTTTGAACAATTCTAATCTCATGAGCCAAGTCTGCTTTTTTTAGAACGCAATAAATTAAAAAAATAAAAAAAAGTTGAAAAAAAGGTTTTTTTTTTCTTCAAAGTCCTATTTATAACCTTTATTATGCTGAAGATATCAAATCAGTCAGGATGACCCTTTTCAAGATACAAATTTTTGAATATTAATATGACCGTTTTGCATTAGCAGCCAGCAAAAAAAAAATTTTGAAGGCTTGTATGGAACAACATATGATGCAAAATGGCTTCTTTTGACCTAAAGAAGGCAAGGAAAAAGTCTCTTCCAAATATAAAAAATACATACTAAATTAAAATTCTCCAAAAGTAAAATTTAAGTAATAGAGAATCCACTTTTATTTTCAAAAAAATTAACTTATCAAAAATGTTGAAATAATATTTAAAATATCAATTATGATTTCAGCAACCACCATGTCACATAAAATGCTTTTCAAAGCTCATTGCCATCACCACACAGGTGAAACGTGAAAACTACAATAGAGAGGGAAAAAAAGTGTTGGAAAATTCCAAACCCACCTCGAAGAGAGATGAAAAAAGTCCTTGACGCTTTCAGCCCCGGCTAATATCCTGGCACACATCAAAAGCCAAAGCTGCTGCTGCTGTCGGAGACAAAGTCAAGTGTGAAATCGTAAAGTTTTTAAATTTTTATGGCTTAATTATCTCCCACCTTCTCTCTCTCTCTTTCTCTCAATCTCGCCATTAGATGGTAAAGGGGGTAAAAGGTGTGTACGACACATTCTCGTCATTTTTTTTTCGAGATCCTCGTCCCGAGCATAAAAAGGACACATGAAAATATTCCAACGAGGTGACACGCTTTCCAGGGCAATAACCATTATTAGCATACTTTCTAATCATTAAAACTCGGCAGGATAGCAGCGCTCGGGAAACACATAAAAAAGAAGGACGAGGATGCTGCCTGGTGATGGCAAGGACATCGGCGTTCATTACACACCTTTGGAGCGTTGATTTTTCGGTTCTTGCTGGAATGTTGTCCTTTATTTCCTGACTTCACTGTGTTTGGGGACGAAGCAATAAAACAGGCAAACGATTCGAAAACTTGTGTTAATTGGTATCCTTGTGGTTCCCAAGGACGACAAAGTCATCCCCCGGAAGATGAATGAATAATAATAGAGGGTAATTTCGGCATGCAGCCTTTGAGTTGAGAAAGTTGGAAATTGTTGGGATTATAAAACTGTTTATTAGCTGCGTGAGTCGTGCGTCCGTGGTGTTTTGGCTTCGACTTTGCAGATGACAACTTTTAATGACCGGCAGGTTTTCTAGGAGGAGCTTCCTGCGTGGGTGGTTAATGGCGAAGTAAGCGATTAGCACGACTTTGAAAGTGTTCCCTGCTGCGGAGAAGTAATGAATTTATTACACCAAAACTTATACGGACACGTTCCAGTGATAATTTATTATATCTAGGGTGCGATTTCGAGTAAGATATCGTTCTTGGTCATGTAAAATAAGCAATGCTTTCCTTATCTTGTTGCCATTTCTAAATATTTTATTTTGTTGTTGGTAAAATACTGTTAAATTACAAATTTAATTTTCTTTTGGAAATGTAGTCAGAATACATTTTCTGTTGCGAAAGATGAATACATTTGTTAAAATATATCTACGTTATCATGCTATCTCATCGTATGTCAATTTTTGATATTTCAAGAAATACGGAAGAATGAAAAAATGGTCATGTACGGAGTTTTTAAGGTTTGATTTTAGTTTTAGGAACCAGTGATGGTCAAAAGGTGTGGCTGCACCAAATGTTTTGTTTTAAGATGGTCAATCATACATCTAATGTTAAATAATTAAACACAAATTTAAAAAATGTATAAAAAATCGTCGAAATTTTAGAATTTTTCGAGTTATTTTGACCAAATTTTACCATTTCAAAAAGATCCGAAAAATACTGAAAAAAAACATTTATTTAATTTCCAAGAAGAAAACTTTTATTGGTCAAAACAATTTATCCTAAACATAAATTTCATCGCATAATCCTACCGAAATATTTTGAAAAAATATAAAGAAGGAGGGTATGAAAAAAAAAACCATAAAATGGAAATGTGTTCGAAAAAAAAAAAAACATAAAAATCATGAATATTTTGTGCAACATCAATTTTTTTATTTTCGTATTCGATCTTATTGGAAATGTTTTAAAACGTTTTAAACTTTACGAATTATCAACGTTCTAATGTTCAAAGTTTTCTTTAGAAACTTTTGTTTTGTTTTGCCTTTCTTACTAAAGAAAGGTATAGGGTTTGCTTTTGGCTCCGACTCCAAATCAAGCTTCGTTCTCAAATCGTTCCTCGAGAAATATTCATTCGAAAAATCTGCAAAAAATCATGGGCGATCTATTTTCGGCGCCCGATAGTTTGACAATGACAGAATTGGTCTATCTCCAATATCCGAATTTTGGCGCTCAATTTACTGTAGAGCACGCGTGACGTCCGTGTGTGGTAAAAAAGTGCTTAATTTTGTGGTAGGGGGTTTCTCAGAACCCACATTATGGATTTAAGCTCTCTTGGGCGCATTTGAAAAGGGATGTTCTGAATCTGAACCAGTTCCATACCAAATTTGAATTTATCGTTTATATTTCCAAAAAATTGCATTTTTCGAGCCCTACATCCTCCCAAATTTTCATCCATGTCGGTAATGTGGTTCATGATTTACAACTTGTGGACTAATTCACTGTGAGGGGAAAAAACCCCTAAAAAAGGTAAAAGCCAATTTTCACCAAATGCCAAAACTATTCCTTTGACATTTTATCTAATTGTTTTCTCCATATCATAATCTAGACCATTATCGAGGATCTGAAACAAATTTGACCTCATTCAGATTTACCGTTCAGATTTTAGAAAATTTCCATTTTTGCCTTTCTTACTGAAGAAAGGTATAGGGTTTGCTTTTGGCTCCGACTCCAAATCAAGCTTCGTTCTCAAATCGTTTCTCGAGAAATATTCATTCGAAAAATCTGCAAAAAATCATCGATTTTCGTCGCCCCGTCGACAAGTCAAGTTGAGCTTCACATGCAGACGCGAGTAATGCTGGCGCGTATAGAGTTTTGATACTAGATTACTCCCTTTTTGTACAAGTTGCCCTATCGATGGCTCGTTCATAACACATCGCCTATCATGATTATCTATGCTAAGCTTCAGTGAACGCAAACACGACGCAAGCAGCTATCCGTTCTGAAGCCCCATAGAGTTATCTAAGCCCGATCTCACGCACACTAGCTTACCATTTGTTTTTGCTGGCGACCACAAATTTCAACCTAAAAATCCATCGTGTACGTACACGCAATACATGCGCACGTAGATAGCTCTATGCTCATTCTGTTGCTCTTTTTTTTTTCTTGCTCATTCTCTGATCGATCTCTGAGCGAACGAATCATCGCGGGTTTGGTTTTCTAGCTTCAGTACGAGCCTATGAGCCAAGGTGATTCACTCGGTTTGCGTTTGTCGTAGTGAAGTTTCACCGAGCGCTCAGTCGCAGTATGCTTCCCAAACCCAAAAACGCCTAAATGCATACTACATTATTTTTTGGCTTGCTTTAAAAGCTCATAATTTTGCCTAACGCCTAAATGTCAGATTAGTGAATTCCAGTAGGCGTTTCAAAGCTTTCAAGAACATTTAAACGGCTTTACCGTTACATCGTTTACAACACGGCAATTTCTCGGGTGTGGAAACACTTTCTGCCAGTCATTTTGTTACAACACTAACGCTCTGGAGCACCTATACAAAAGCCGACTCGGTCCTAACCAGGTCCCAGTACCGAAAAGGACCTAATAAAAATAATTTTATGAAAAAAAAAAAAACGCTCTGGAGCACGACGGAATTATTTTGTTTTCTCGTTAATTCTTGATACACTCAGAGAATACGAACAATTTAGCGATAAGCAGAAAACATTACGAACATCGCAAATTGTGAGCTAATTCTCTGCCTCAAAAATAATTTGTTCTGATTTTAAAAATCGAAAATGCTTTTGTGCGAGCATAGATAACACCCGGCCATGGCAAATGGGACAAAAACCAGCGATTTTCAGTTATATGAAAAAATCATGTTGAGTTTTGAATTGATTAATGAATGGGCCATTCTTTATATTGCTATTGTTTTGAAAAAAAAAATCATCTGCCGTTTTCTTCCTTTTGTAAGAAAAGCTCTATTTAATCTAATCCCCAGGTGGGATTAAATCGGGTTTTTTTTATTTAAATAGTTTTTAATGGTATGCTTAATTTTAACTATATTTTTTCTTCTGATAATATTATGCCTATTCTACAACCTTCAATTATTACCATTTGCCGTGTTTTTGGATTTGATATTTTAAAAGTCACTTTTTACATTTTTTTATCTTTTCATTTTATGCTAGATAATTAAAAGCAAATTATTAGCTTCAAAATGACCAACAAGTACATTTATAGTTGGTCTGGAATATAAAAAAAATACTGAATACCTACTAATTTTGACATGAATTTAGAAAGTGTTTCATGAACATGAAACAAATCTGATCATTAATAAAATAAAATAAAATCCATGAGTTTTTCTTCCCAAAGCACAGTGGTCCAGATCACAAAATTATTTGGTGTCTTCTGAAGAGTTGTCGCAAATAAAAAGGAGCAACTTTGGTTTCGATGAAAATTAAAATCGTTCACGATTAGGGAATTTTGAAAATCTAACTTTTCAGTGATATTTTTGGGATTTCTTGTCTTCTAGAATGTTAATGGGCTTGCCAATCTGAGCAACTTTGTCGAAGTCACCAATGCAGCAAATCATTTTTATTTTTTGACAAGTCAATTTGGACTTAAGGGTCAATAGTTGCAGGCATTTAAGCTAAAAAGATGAAAATTTAAAACTTAAATATCTCGAAAATGCGCAAGCTAAATTTTTAGTGCCAGGTTGCATTCGAAAGAGGAGATCTCGCACTACAAACGCTGAAAAATCTCAGGAGTGTTTTTCGAGATATCTTCATTTGAAAATATAAAATTTTCAAGAGAAAAGTGTATGGAACCACCCTAACGAAATTCAAAAATGGTCTAGCTATATGTTTTTCCATGAAATTTTGAATCTGAATCTACCCTCAGAATAGAGCCATAGTGTCAAAGTATCGATTTTGGTTATATTTATGATTGATTGAAGAATTGATTCTTGGCAAAATAACATTGTTAAGTTGTTGACCAAAGCCAATTGCAATAATTTTGTTAAACAAAAACGCATGTTTATAAAAAATAAAGCTATTTTTTCCAATTCTACCTTAGACAAGAAACCAACTGTCTAAAATTATTATTTTCATTGAAAAACTGGTAAACTTGAGTTTAAACTATTTATAATAGACCGATTCTTTCGTGACGGGACAACGTTTGTACGCATTTGTTTTCAGTTTTTTGCTGATAACTTTAAAATCTGTGGGAAAAGGTACCAATATTTATACAAATTTGGAAAGTACATTAAATTTCCAATAAGATTCACTCCAGCAAACATTTAAAAACACAAAGTTTGAGTCGAGAGAGATACAAATGTAGCGTGACGGGACAACATCGTACAATTTGATCATTTTGATTTTTATACACAAAAGTGAAGAACTCTGCTCTCCTAGAGAGTTTTTGAAAAAACCTTTTTCTACAGTTGTTACTAAATTGAAAAACAAAGAGTTTGCTTCCTGGATCACCCAATTTGGTCAAATTTTGTTGAATTGACAGGTACTTCTTTTCGTGACGGGACAACGCAGATATTTTGCAAAAGAGGGTTTTGCTCGCGTTGTCCCGTCACGAAATGAAGCAATTGTGAAAATCTCTACTGACAAGTCAACTTTAACTAATTTGGGGTCGCTGAGCTAGAATATGACTCCTAGAATACTTCAAAGTATTCAGGGAATGTGCAATCCAAGATGGCGGCCAATATGGCGGTGCTAGAATATTCGATATTTTATAAAGAAATGCAACCGGAAATGAACAGATCAAATTAAACTAAGGGTTGCTGAACTCGAATATGAGCCATAGAATATTCCAAAATACTCAGGGAATGTACAATCCAAGATGGCGGCCAATATGGCGAAGCTAGAAAATTGGATTCTTTTTTCAGATGTATAACAGGCAATCAACGGGTCAAATTTAATTAATTTGGGGTCGCTGAACTTGAATATGAGCCATAGAATACTCCAAAATACTCAGGGAATGTGCAATCCAAGATGGCGGCCAATATGGCGAAGCTAGAAAATTGAATTGAATTTATTTGGCACCGTATTCGGCATTATGCCGCACAGACTGTTCTTATGACTTTAGAATATTCTAAGGCTTATATTCGAGTTCAGCATCCCCAAATTAATTAAATTTGACCTGTTTTTGACCTGGTTCGCCATCTTGGCCGCTATCTTGAACTTCACATTTCCCGAATACTTTGAAGTATTCAAGAGGTCGTATCCGAGTTCAGCGATCACAAATTAGTTAAATTTGACTAGTTGATTAAACTTAAAAATCCTTTTATAGTGGTTTTCCATTAAGTCGCCATATTAGATGCCATCTTGAATATCTCGCTTCCCTTTGAGATTTAGGAAAATCAACAGGCAAATTTGGTTTCTGGAGGGTCGATTTAGTCTAGATCGATCAAAAACTGACCTGTTACACGATTTGCTTCTAGACACGGAAAAAGAGCACCTTTTTTGAATTCGTGCCTTGACCAAAAAATTGGCGTGACGGGACAACGCAAACTTGCGTCAGTCGTAACTCTAATTCCTTTTGACCAATTTTCGATTTCTAATAAGCATTTTAAAGGGTTTTTCGAGTACCGTAATCTGGGGTGAATCGGGACTACAGTCTGAATAGGGACAGCAGTTTTTAGAGCACTTAAAGCTTTTAAATTTGGAAATGGATGTACACATTTTGTTGGCCTGAGTCTGTTCTAACCGAAACTAATAAAAAAAATCAAAATATTGTGCTACAACATGGTTAAAACTGCTGTCCCAATTCGCCCCATGTGTCCCGATTGACCCCAGTTTACGGTACGAAGAGAATCCAAAATATGATGCAAATCCGATTTCACAAACCATCGCAAACTAAACAATTGTAATTTTTCGTGACGGGACAACGCTGCCATATACCCCCTTTTTAAATGTCCTGTATAATTTTATTCCTACAGAATCTGCTTTTGTCAATAAGAGGGCTTATAAAAGAGTCATTTTACCATAAAATTCCGTTTAGAATGATTAAATATCTGCATTCCATCCATTAATTTGAGCAATTATTTAAAAAAGTTGGGAAAATTAAAAGTTTCCAGCGTTTATACACTTTACAACTTCTGCTCACAGATATGTTTAGAATAGGAACTTTGGAGTGGAAATATTTTTTTTGTGTAGTTCAAATAGTTGGAAAACATGGAAAATTATTAGAACCATCCAAAGTTCAACTTGAAAAAATGACTGCTTGGTAAACAAGTGCTAAGAATCGGTCAATACAATTTATAACGGTGAATAATGAACTTTGTATTTATCAAGTAAAGTCTATTTAATCTTTTTCACGAAATTTCAATTTGGGACTTCAGACTAGTAAAAGACGTATAATGATAAGATTCTTTTTTTGTAAGAAATTTTTTATATTTTACGTAAAACATCCTGAAAAATCATAAAGGACATATTTCCAGCTATGAGCTCTTTGGTCCCGAGACCTTCAAATCAGCAAACAAAGCTTTCATTCGATCTGTAGATGAAATCAGATTTGTTTTTTGAACTTTTAAGTATTTTTTATTAGAATTCCAACTTATCGCCATTATTTTTCAATGTGGTGAGTTAATAATTGGTTCAGCAGTTCCAGAGATATGATATTTTGAAGAAAAAAAAATTGCAGCGAAAATCGTCAAAAAAAGACATTTTTTGGACCACCATATTTGGGATAGCACCATCCTAATTTTCAAAATAAAAGTCTAAATATTTTGGCCTTAAAAAATTTCAGCCAAAATGGAGCACTTTTAATCTAGATCCTGCTGGTTTGACGTGGAATCGCTCAACAGTGGAAAAAAGCTAAAAAGTTTCAGAAGAAATAAATAAAATGTTTCCTAGTTTGAACAAACTTTCACGTTTACATTTGTCAACTGTTCAAATTCAAACTTTTTTGCCTCTTGAAGTTCCTTAAACTCCCCAACGTCTCAGTTTCCCAACACCCCAGATAGCAATCGATTCCCCGGCACGAAAGTAGCTTCATCATTTTCAAAGTCATCATTCCCCACCCCAAGGGGGGGGGGGGAGCTAAATTGGCTGGTGTGAAGAGGAGGTTTGTCCACCACAAGTCAGTTACTCAAAGGGCGGTGGTCTGACCCCCGACGGTTCCAGAGTGGCGCCACGACCCCAACGGACGACTATCCGGGAGCAAAGATAGGCCCTACCAACCTGTCGTCGGCCTAGTCATCGTCGTCCCGGAGGTGCGAAGAAGAAAATTGCTTTTCATTTATTTCGATGAGAAGTCAGAAAAAAATAGAACTTTAATTCACGTATGGGCTGAGGTAAGCAAAAAAGACGTCATTCTCCTTGGGATCTCTCGGGGGGACGGGACAAGGTGATGATGATGGGTGTTGAAATTTCCGTTTGGGGAAATGGGGAGTGCGAGGTCTTAGTTGGGAGAACTGGGATGTAGGCAAGGTCAGTAGGAAAAGTTGTTGAATAATGAGTACGACAGAGCATGACGCGTGTTTGGGAGTACAGGACGGCAGGGTGGCCAAGATTACCAAGGTTCAAGTTAATATTATTTATTTATTTAAATTTGATTGCAGAAAAATGTTTAAGAAAGTTTACTTAAATCATTCACTTACTTATTGTAATGAAATATTTTGAAACAAATTTTTCGTCAATATCAATTCAGAAATCTTGAGAATGGCAACATTGTTCAACAGCCTGCAGGCATAACGTATTCCGAAGGTGGCAACTGATGAAGCATCCCGGCAGCCTCCGGGTGATGGGTAATTTGTTCTGACTTTGCGTGAACATGATTTATCAGAATGTAGCGTAGCCCCACGACCTACACACACGCATCAAGGTGCTCACGGAGAAGATCTTCGGGGCCTAGAACCACGCCGTAGTGACGAAGCATCCGACATTCGTCATGAACCTTCCAGCAGGACCAGGAAGCACTCTGAGGTCAGCCGCGCGCGTTGATGAAGATGATGGCTTTGGGGGAATTTGCTGCGCCTGTTACCAACCAACGAACCAAACTAGCGGCTCAACCACGCTGAAGAAGTGTGAGATGGCCAGACCGCGCGGCCAAACTGGTCAGTAATTTATTGAGTGATCAATTTGGTGTGGCGCGAAACGGAGAAACGCCCTCCAGAGCTGGTGGTTAATTAGGGAAGATGGACCGCGCTGGGCTTTGGGATGTTCTTGTTTGGAGCTCACTCTCTGTGCGTGCCAGCGCAATGAGCTGAAAATTAATTGGAATCTTCAGCGCACATGTACGTACGCGGCATTCTATCGCGTGTGGGATTTCCCATCAAAGGCCCTTAATTGAACATGGTTGCCAGAGGATGACAGTGGCTAATATTTTTGATGTTGAGTGGCATTGGATGTTGCGTGACATAAATTTGGGAATCGTTCGTGTTTTTTTTTATTTAATGGAAAATAAAGAAACATGCGAAATTCTGTTATTTGCATACGATTAATAGGTCGGTAGCAAAAATTTTTAGTGTTCTACACCCAAAATTCACAGTCGAGATAATCGTTCTCTCAAAATTTATTGAGGGCTCAGTGCCAAAATCGATAGAATAATGGTACCAACTCACACCATCATAACAAATGAGTTCATTCGTTAGTTGAATCAATAAATCTCCAACAAGTGTCATACATCGACTTCTGACTTCTCCTTGGTCACCAAGCTATAGTGGCCGAGGCAGCTAAGTCATTGGATTGGTTTGTCAAAGGTCTCTGGTTCGATTCCCGTTGTCGACACTTTTGGTTTTTTGTTTGACGGATGAACTTTTTTTGCAAATGAACCTCGAGAGAATAGTTCTATCGCCCATCTCGAGCTGTGTTCTCTGCGTCCGTGAATGGTACCACTATTCTCTCGACTCGAGACCATCATTCTCTCAGACTAGCGCTGCCAGTTTTGGGTGTAGTGTTAATTCATGTTGAACAGAAGTTGTCCTAGATCTGGGGCCTCGTTTCACGTAAACGAAGTTGACTTTATAGCTGTCAGCCACCACTGCTAGTACCAACCACTAGTGTCTTTCTTTTCACTACAAGGACTTCGCCGCTTGGGCTCCTAAGTGTTTGAGTACGGCACAAATCGACGGCGCCGGATACGCATATTTACACAAAGAATTTTAGAGCGCCCGCCGCGGGATTCGAACCAGCAACCTCTAGATTGTGAGTTTAGTGCGCGGTCCGATTGTTCCACACGAGCGGGATCGGGGTTTCACGTTAAAGTATATTTTAAAATCCGCTTTGAAAACACTCCCTTTTCCTGTCATTCTTTAGTAACTAAACGGCCTTCTTATAGTAACCAAAATTATCAGTGCTGAAAAGCTCATTATGGCTCTCATTTGAGTGATGAAAAGAAACGAAAAGTAATAATTTTAGGCACTGTTTTGAATGTTTTGGTTATTCTAAGGCATAAAAATAAAAGTTTTACTGAAATAGTAGTTTATTAAACAAGTTGCAATAAGAGGATGTTTTCAGCACGAGTCGTACATTTATCCAACGAGGTTCACCGAGTACGACGAGTGCTGAAAAAAAATCAAGTTTTGCAACGAGTTCCATACAACATTTTTTGCAATTCCGAAAAACACCCATTGAGTGAAATTTTTATGTATTTTGCCAATAAATCGTTTAAATCAAAAAAATGTTGAAAAGTGTTACTTTTCGAAACAAGTGCTGAAAAGTGTTGCTATTCAATTCTGTTTTTTTTTTTGGTACAGAAAAGTAGGCTATTTCGTCGTTCATTTATGACAGGAAAAGTAAGTAGTTTCACGACGGAATTGCAAAAAAGTATTTTTCATAATTGCAATGTAATTCGTTGCTCAACTCGATTTTTCTCAGCATTTGTCGTATTTATTCAACTCGTTCAGTTTAATGGATAATTCGAAAAAAAATGTTTTATAAGAAAAAAATGTACGCATTTCACATTTAGCACAAATATATAATTGATTTGCAAAAAACATAGTTTTTTGTATTTATTTTTTTTATTTTTTGTAAACTTTAGAGCAGCGATTCTCAACCTTCTTCCAGGCTGGTACCCCCTGCCATGTCAATTAAGTAGGCCCGGTATCCCCGTTGAGAATCGCTGCTTTAGAGGATTTAGAAAGACGACTTTTGAGCTATTACTCAGTAAGGGCAAAACATATTTGGCAGTGTTGCCTTTTCTAGTGAAAATTTAAAAATATCGCAAATAAAATTTACTACACTTTAAGATGCAAAATTGGATTTCAAATCATCAATATTTCTTACAATTTCTTTGATAAGATAAGAAATTTATACCTCATGTTTGGTTTTTGCGTAAAAAAATAGTTTTTTTTTCATTTTGATAAGTTTTTCAGACAAACTTATAGAATAAAAAAGATAAGAATAAAAATATGTTCAGAACATGGGACAGAAAATTTGCAATCGAGTTATGATTTTCTTCAAATGTGTTTTTTTAAATAATAAAATTTACTCAAAAATTTACTTTGGTTTTGAATGTTAAATCAATTATGCAATCGTAAAGTTATATTTTTTTATAAAATGCATAATTTTCAAGAGCTGCAAACAATTTTCAAAATAGTACTGTAAACCGGGTTTCATTAATAGATTTTTTCAAAGTTTTATTCAAAACATATACTGGGGTATGAAACACAATGTCCGTGTATGCTTAAAAACAGTTTTCTTTTCATTGGTGCTTTAAAAATAGTTTGGTTGAAAATTGTAATTTAAAGAACCAGTGACACTAAGATTGTCACTTTGAATTTTTTACAAATCATCGCTAGTATGTTAAGTTGTGACACATGTGTAACAAGATAGGACGAGTCGTAATATAGCACACAAACGACGAAGTTTCTGTTTAAAAGTTAACAAATTGATTTAATTACGTCAAATTAATCATTAGAATTTTTTTTTTTCATTTGATCAACATTTTTTAGAAAATATTTTTTGATATTTAAATATTTCAGTTTTTTTGCCATCTAATTAATATTTGTGGCATGATTCATAAACTTTCCAAATATCTTGAGAAGATATTTCTACTGAAATGCAAATTTTTAAAGTTATGCATAGTTCTAGGATTTTTTTTTGTTATAATTTCTTTTCCCTGAAAGAGCACTTTGCTAGCAAAATCTGAACTTAGATATTTTCAGTTTAAAGTTTCTCAAAATCTCTGAATTGCAAATTAGCGAGGTTCACGTTTATATGAAAAAGACATAAGTGTTCAATTTCAATTACATCAACTGGAATTTTCAAGTCTGAAAATTTTAGCTTATTTGGTTAAAGTTTAGTTGATCTGAATCCGTGAACCACACTATTGCAAATGTAAAATCCTGGATTAGAACTGCTAAATTCTAATAGAAACACAAATTGAACTGTATTTTGATTTATTTTTTAATAATACATAAAACTTATTGTAACCTAGGAACTAATTTGGGCTGTTCTTACAGTAATTGGATCCAAGGAATCCGATTTTGTCAAATCAGTTTTCTGATTCGAACTCTTTGTTTTTCGGGAAGAACATGACGCTTTGAGAGCATTATAATAATCATTTTTTATTAACGTTTACATAATTATTGTTTACTAACCTTTAAAAAATTTCAAATTTTGTTGAAACCACTTGTTGGGGAGCTGGGGGTAAGACGGCCAGGCGGGGTAAGACGGCCACCCCACTGTTTTAATAAGTATACTAATGAATATTACTAAAATGTTTAGCAATACTGTTCCTCATGCTAAATAATGCCTTTGCCAGAAATATTGTTTGAAGTAGTATAAAAATAGCTCAAAATGAAAAAATAATTTTTGAACTTGAAACTGGATGTAATTTTCATGAATTACAACTTAGGCATTTTTGTTAAATAACAATATGTTTTCCTGTCTTCAAATATTTTTTCATGTTAAATTGAAGTTTTCCCTAGATTATGTTCCTCGAAAAAGTTCAAAAAATGCGATGAACTGTTTACAAAAAATGTTAAAAAAAAATTATTTGGGGCAAGACGGCCACCTCCTCCGGGGGTAAGACGGCCACCCGTAAATTGTAGATTTTATTTGATATAGGTTATATTTTTGACGGTTTTTGACTGTTAAGACATATTTGTAGATAAGGAAAAGCATTTTCAATAAAACTATCCATTTTAAATCAAAATGCTGTTAACTACCGTTTCGACAACATTCTTTACTGTGATATAGCAAAATTCATTGAATAGTATGAAATCCTATCAAACTTTTCATAAAAATCGCTAATTTAATATTGTTTACATTATTTTGATTTACTTATTCTAATCGAAATACACAAACTAATTTTTTTGTATCAAATTGTGTTTGTTTTGTAGTAAAAATTCATAGTTTTTCATAAAATTTGGTCGCAATAATATGAAATTCACTGAGCCAAAATATGAAATTTTTTAAACAGCATTTTTCTTCATATTTGAAACCTGATTTTTTTCAACCAAAATAGTTATGATGTTTAGAGAAGTTTGTTGAACCAACCATGTAGGTGTTTGGGTGGTTTTAGCAAAGTTATTAAGTTAATTTATAGCACTGGCCGTCAGAGAACGAACATAGGCACCATGTTTTGCGAAATATCAAAGGTGCAGTGCTTTAGTTGTCACCAGAACCCATTATTTTGGGTGCTTATAATAAGCACCCCAGTTTGAAGGTGCTTATTTTTTGCAAGGTTTTTTTTTTATTTAGGCATTAGATTGATGAAATTTGTATGTAGATTTGGAAATAATTGCTGTAGGTGTAAGTTTAAATGTTAATCATCTTGCTTCTTGGCATTTTTTGGAAACGGGAAGAATTGCCAAAGCATTTCCCTCAGCTCGGGTTTGACCTTGCGAGAATTGACGGATGACATTTTTGAAAAGTTTCTCATAGAGATTGAGGGACACAAGGGGATTGTGTCATGCGTTCAAAGTGGCTTTTCATTAGATCTAAACAGCTGCTCCAAGAACATCCTGTATTATTCACGGTTCATTTTCATACTCGTCTGCCTCATATTTTTGAAGGATTCAGTGCCTCCACGCCAATTGACCCTATTTCGGGTCGCATGAAGACAGTATTTTTTACCATTTCGAAAGTCTGCTCAAAAATAGGACTCGAAGCCGTCTTCTTCTCAAGATCTACACTCACAATTCGGTCACTGATGTCTAATTTTGGCCACATTGTAACATGCCATTGCTCCTCAAGAAGTACAGAATCTTCTAGGAACTGACCAAAAACCAAGTTCCAAATGACAATGTTGACAACAATATTTTTTTCTGTGGTAAAAAAAAAACAGGTCATAGTTACCTTGTTTGAAAAATATGCACCAGCACCGCACCCAAATATTTTAAAGTTCGGTGCTTATCGTAGTTACCTTACTTCAAGTGCAGGTACTTATTTCCCTTCCCTGCTGGCCGTCTTACCCCGCGTATTTCATATATATACGATTTCAATTATTTTTTTAAAGTTGCTGAAAAGTATTGAAAATTGGTTTTTAGACCAACTAATTTATGTCATTTCTATAATGGACTAGTAGTAGAACAATATGTACGTAATTTGAGATCAAAATAATCTGTTGTGTAAATTTTATTAGACTTCTCCCTTAGGGTAGCCGTCTTACCCCCATCTCCCCTTCAGGTTCTTTGAGCACTTCTCTACAAAGCTTAGTGTGATCCCTTACCGTTTTGATTGTATTTAATTCGTATTTTTCATTTTGCAAAAAATATGTTCAAAGTATGAACGCCACACCGGTTTACTGTAGCTGAGAAAATTCTCTATAAATTTGATTTTTGTGCTTTCAAAATCGTAGAAATTGATAAAAAAGGTGTCTTCTTTCAAAACTACTGTCTAATAGGTAATTCTCATCTTTCCAATGCTTCAAAGAACGAAATGCTTCATCGTTTTTTAGATATCTATTTTTTTAAGTTTTTCTGTTTTAAATAACTTTATGATTTACTGTAAACATTTTGATAACCATAGTAAGTTTTTTTTCTTATCTTTTTCTTACTTTCGGTAATCCCTTAACTACAAGCAACAATTGTTCCAAAATGGATTATGATACAACACACAGCTGAAAGGAACTCCATATCTCTGTTATGTATTCCAAAAGAACTTATTGTATATTGATAATTCACCAATAAAACCGAATTGAATTGAATTTTGATAACCGTTCAGGAATCTTGTCAAATGATGTGTCTTGTATGTCAATTACTCATCAAAATGTGCTAAATAAGACAATTAAAAACTTTTTAAAAGGTTGCAAATCGCTTAACGTTTGGAAAATTTTGTATTCTTAGTTTTGAATTTTTGAGATTGATCCAGAAATTAAAATCCTAAACCCGTATTAAAATAAAAATTTAACAAATTGTATTTTACGTATGTTTTGTAAACAAATATCACCAGTGTGCTATGATTTAGCTGATACAATCGAAATGTTAGCAGGTTTTAGATTGCTAAGGGTATTATTATATTTTTATGAATAAATTTCATACATCCTTTACTTAAAAAATGTATGAACAGCTACTTGAATTGCATGTAGAATTGTATGGATGGCCCCCATAAAGTAATAAGTACTAACAAATACAATAATAAAATGCTCGAAATTGGCCGATTTGGTAGAATTGCTCAGTTATGATTCAGTTTCTGTTTCAAGCGAAAATTATTTGGGTTTACATAGTTTAATTGATATTAACACATTGCTAAACTGATCATAAACTTTTAAGTTGATGTTAAATCGTTAATTTAAATAAAATCGGTTAATTCAAGATGTTTGAAAAGAACTGAAAGACATGGTTGAAATCCATTTAAAAAAAATAATGTTATTTAAAAGTAGGCTTACAGAAACTTTCCCCTTTATCTTTCTAGAAAAAATCACAAACAAAACTTCCCAAGAGAAATATTCCAGCCTATTTCAAATTCCACCCAACATTCTACAGCCAGCCACAAGCAACGCTCGCTGCGCGCCCCCTTCACCCAGAACATCCAGGCAGCTCTACCTTCTGTTTCTGAGTGACAATCATCTGCTAGATTGCTAAATCACTCTCTTCTTGCTACAGTTGGCCGTGCCAGTTTCATGCTGCATGGCGCTCTACCTCTCGGTGTGACAGACAGGTATGGCATCATCCACACGGTACAACTCCGTCAACCGTCATGTGCAATGTTTTTCTTTTCGCCTGTCTTCCACCGCATTTTCCAACCGCTTTCCATCGTTGCACACAATTTCCACCTACGTTGAATTGAGGGAGGTGGGATGTTTCCACCAACAGGTGAACCCAAACAACTTTTCACAACGAGAAGGTGAAATGTGCAATAAAAATCTCGGCGCTTTATATTTTTTTCCCTTCGTGCAATTTTGCACAACACACAAACACACAGATGGCGACGACGACTTCGTCGTCGTCGTGACGCATGGCACAAACGTGACCCAAGTTTGCTTCCCGAAAAAAGGAAAAAAAAAAAATCCCAGTCTTGACGCCACGCGAAAATGCCTAAAATTGGTCCCTTTCGATCCCCCTTTGTGATGGGAGCCGCCTCCGACGGTAATAAATCCCCGAAAAAAAGCAGCAAAAAGGAATCCTTTAATCTTAATCGATGAGTTACGGGCACACGGCGCGGAGAACCGCGCCCAGGACCAGTCTCGGCAGCCGCCAGACGCGACACTGAACCGGCGGGTTCTAAATTTAGCCGAAATTACGACCAGACGAGATTGGCCGTCGTCTGCGTCGGTCACTCACCGCGACACGAAGTAGGCCGAACGCCGCGTGAGCACCCGCTTGGCCGTTTGTTTACCAACGGCGCTCACTCTCTCGGGCGGGCGACGAAGTCGCGTGAGCGGCCGGGGAGAGTGAGCGGTACCGCTTCGGCTCGGTGCCGAACTGGGTTCGGGTCGTGAGTGGCTTCGCGTGCCCACCGAGAAGATATAAGGAACTGGCGGCATTGTTTCGGGCTTCAGTCACAATACGGCAACTCGCGAGATACGAACGCGTTCTTTCTTGTTGTTTTGGAAAGGGGGACGGTTTTTGCGCGGGCGCTATTCAACGGTTTTTGGATATCTCGGCTTATCAGGATTTGCCGGGAGGAGTTTTGGGAAAGCTAGAAGAAGAGGAAGGGAAAAAAAAGTTTGAGTGGATCGAGACTTGGTGGATTTTACAAGTGGACTAGACTAAAACAGTCGATTTTGGGACAAGTGCACCGGCTGAAGTTGGAAGATGTGTCGATGAAGTGTTTGTTTACAAAACAAGCTCTGTTGTGTTAAGTGCCTTGCCGTTTAATTTATGGTAAACATTTGTGGAGAAGTTTGAAAGTCACGAAGATAAATGTTGGAGGAAAGTTGAGCAACACACGATTGTTTCGAAAAGAAAAGAATTTCAAAACCATGAAGATGCTAGTGATGATGGTGGCCACTGTGGTGGCGCTGGTCCCGATGATCGGGGCCATTTCGTACTGCCCGAACAGTTGCACGTGTGACGACGAAAAGTTGCACGTGACGTGCGGTGAGGGTGAGCTGGACGTTCTTCCGATCGCGCTGAATCCGTCGATTAGGCGGCTCGTCATCAAGTTCCACCGGATCCGGTCGATCGACTCGTCGATTCAGTTCTACACCGAACTGACGATGTTGGATCTGAGTTACAACCATTTGCTGAGCATCCCGGAGCAGATCTTCATGTACCAGAAGAAGCTGCTGCAGCTACACTTGAACAACAATAAGATTGGATCGCTCAGTAACAAGACGTTTACCGGCTTGACGGAACTCCGGGTTCTGAACCTGCGCGGAAACTTCCTCGATCAGGTCACGGGTGAAATGTTCCGCACGCTGCCCAAGCTCGAAGAGCTCAACTTGGGAGGAAACCGGATCAGTCAGCTGGACGCGAAGGCATTCGAAGGCCTGACGGAACTTCGCATCCTCTACCTGGACGATAACGCGATCAAGACGATTCCAACGCTCTCGTTGACCCCGCTGAAGACCCTGGCTGAACTGTACATGGGTACGAACTCGCTGTACAAGATTCAACCCGGGGCGTTCGAGGGGCTTCAATCGCTGCGACGACTCGACATCCACGGGTCTATGTTGGTCAACATCACCGTTGATACCTTCCGAGGCCTGGAGAGCATTCGCGCGTTGGACCTTTCCGACAACCATCTGCTGAAGGTACCGACGTTGCAGTTGAGTGTGCTAAAGCGACTCGAGGATCTGGTGATTGGTCAGAACGACTTCGAGACGATTCCTGAAGGAGCGTTCTTTGGATTGACGAACTTGAAGAGCGTCGACATATCGGGAGCGCTGAACCTGAAGCGCATCCAGAAGGATGCGTTTTCCGCGAACCCAAACCTGGAGTCGGTAACGATTGCGTCCAACAAGGAACTGCTGGAGATCGATGAGGGCGCCTTCTCCGGACTTCCCCACATCAAGAAGGTCATTCTGCGCGACAACAAGATCTCCACGTTCCGCGAGGAACTGCTCCCGTGGAAGCACCTAACGGACTTTGATCTCTCGGAGAACCTACTAAGCTGCGACTGTCAACTGCTCTGGCTACGCAACCTCCTCCACCGGAAGAACGTCGAAACGGAGGAGGCCCAAATCGTGTGCGCCTACCCGGACCGTCTCCACGGAGAATCCCTCCGAGACATCACCCCCGAAATGCTCGGCTGTCAGCATCTCCAGTCCAAGGAACGCGCCATCTTCGGTGCCATCATCGTCGCGTCCGCCGCCACCGTCACGACCTTCGTGCTGATCGTGTACCGCCTGCGCCACCGCATCCTGGACATCTTCCGGCGGCACTGGCGCACCACCAAGCGTGACACCCTGCAGGAGGAAAAGGACATGGAGATCCAAAAGTCCCTCGGTGAAGGCGACTACCACCAGCCGCACTGCAACATCTACACGTACAACTACCACCCGGTGTTCAGGAACCAGCAGCAGCACCCCTCCATGTACGCCGGAGGTCAGTACTCGCTGCCCTTCCCGCACTACCAGGCCGGAAGTCATCATCACCAGCAGCAGCAGATCCCGCTGCCCCAAACGCCCGTCGTCAACGGATCGCTGACGCTGGGTCACCTGCCTTCTTCGCTGAGTGGCCACAGCTCGGGCGCGTCCTCGTCCGGCTCGACCGGAACGGCCACGACGACGATCTACTCGCCGCAGTACGCGCACCACATATACGAGGTGCCCAAGAACGTCGCGGACACTTAGGCGTTACTGGCTTGAATGTAAGAGCGGGAGAGCCACCAGGTAGAATCGGGTATTATCATCAAAAAAGTGTAGGGTTAGGAAATTGTCATTGTCTCGCGAAGGCCGGGAAGTTGGGCTGAGTGAGCGGTTTGAGGTTTGAATCAAATAGCTCATTTTGCCCAACTGTCACCGGTCTAGTTCATTTTCTAGAACACTCATACAAATTCACGCGCACATCCTTAACTGTTATTCAAGTGTAGGCTAAGACAAGATGTATAAATTATTATTAACGCATTAAGAATGGCAAAACAAAACTGATTAATATATTGTATTACCAGCGTGTGAATGCGAGCGGGAACGTGAGTAGAAACGATGCAAAGCTTGAAATTTACATGGAATTTAGTGTGAAATTTAAAGAAAATTAAATGTAAATTTGTTTCAGTGTTTTCACTTTGATAAGCGTTGCAGTCAATTTCGTGTAAATTTTAGTACGTCACTAAATTAACTCGAAAATCATGTAATTTTACATGATTTTTGAAACCTATTCAGGATAAACTTACAGTCAATTCCACGTAAATTTCATCCAAATTTGTCTTCGTTGGAGTGAATGCGAATAAGCAACACACATGGAACAGAAAATCATATCGTGAAAAACAAAAACGTGAGCGATTTTTAGCCTGTATTTCTGCACCGTGTAATATTTAAAAAAAGCAAAAGTTGTATAAAATAATTCTAGTCAATTTGAAGAGAGCAAATCTGAACGGATATCAAAGACTGTCCCTGGAGTTTAGACCCCGGGGAAAATGGGACGATTGGGTTGGACGGTTAATTTTTGACTTTTTTTGTCGTGAAAAAACACGGTGGGAAACACGTCAGCCGGAATGGGCCCGCGAGGCACACTCTCTTTTTAAATTACATTCTAAGAGGAACGAAAACATCAACTGTGAGAGAGATCAGACGGAGAAAATGAGCGGAGTTTTCTTTCAATTTCTTGTTGTGTAAATAGAGACAGGACACTGTGCCGGTTACGTTCTGTGTAAATATAAGTGACAAACCATACAAAATACACACAAACACACTCATAAAAAACAACAACAAAAAACACAAAAAGTTAGTTATGTATTTTTATTACACTTTTTTATAAGAAACGTGGTACGAAATAAGGACAGAAAACCCCTTCAACGAAAAATAAAACAAACGCAAAAAAAGAAAGACATTGAGATACGAAATAAAAAAAAATGTTACAAAAGAAAATAATAATTAATGACGTTTTTAATTACCGCACAAACTCACACAATCACACAAACCAAATTCATCCCTTTTTTTTATTTCCATCTCATTTTCGCGGGAAAAGCTCGTTTCTCTCTCACCCCCGGGAGGCAAATTGGCTTGATGATGATGATGCTTCTTGTTTCATCGTCTTCTTGTCTTGGTCTTCTTGGTTTGGTTGTCTGCCTCCGGGGGTTGAAAGATCGCAATGTTCCGAGAAAGAGTGTTGGCGGTTTGGTTGAATAGGAGAAAAGGGGAAAGGAGTTTTCCACCTCTCCGCCACCATTAGGATGTTTTTCCTGGCTGCTGCTGCAAAGGTATTTGTGGAAATGAAATGTGCGATGGCCGCGGGAGCTTCGGCTGGATTGAAGAGGAGAATTATTGAAATGAAAGGTGAGTATTTTTGCGGTGAAGAGCTTTGAAAATTGTTTCTTATTTTGTTGACAATAATCTGGTTTTGTTTCATTTTTGTTTTATGCATTCATTTTGAAAATTATGTTGCTTGTTCTTCTACAATGATTTTTTACTTTATCTATTTTTGATTTGTTCTTTCATTTGCACTGATTTTTAATGTTTGCGTTCAATTTCCCAGAGATTTTCATTCGTTTAAACTGCATGAGTTGAAATTTTGAGATTTTCATGTAGTATGCAATTCTCATCGTGTAAGAGGTTGTTTTTGTAAATATATAGTTTTTAAAGCCTTTATTTCCTACTATTCCACAAATCATTAAAGAAATCAAGTAATTTTCCGGGAAACGGGAAATGGACGCTCTAGTTACATTTAACAAAAAATCAAATTGTTCGCTCTACAGCATTGCCTTGACGTTGTCGAATGCGAGATTCCTACTCGAAATTAAGGGTCCGAAAACTTGATTGATGAGGCAATTGCAAACTTCTTTTTACACGTTAGATTCCATCCACTGACTGACCTTTGGATTGTGAGTCCTACTGCCTACCAGCGACTCCACCGAGGCAGGACCCAAGGAGACGACTCCTACACTTGGATTGAGCTAACGACCTAACCTCTAGGTTAGACCGGGGCCAACATTTACTTCCCCGTCTGACAGAAGGCGTGATCATACAAATCTCGTCTCGAAAAATGCCACCGGGACCGCCTGGGATCGAACCCAAGCCGACTGGGTGAGAGACAACCACGCAACCAGTGACATTTAACATTTTGATTAAATCTAGTGGACTTTAACATGATTAACATTTTACATGAGCCAATGGAAATATTATTTAAAGTTTATCGTCCGTGACAATCAGAGGGCGGAAAAGTGTTATTCAAAACACTTCATAATTTCAATTAATAATGCCGTTTAAACAACTGAAAAAAGTTTAAATGAACTTCCCCCGTTGGTGGTCAATTTTAGCATGTTGCAACTAGTTTAAAAAAATGTTTTTTTTTTGTAAAATGTTATTGTACAACCAGAACTGGACATCGGCATACGAAAATAAAGAGCACGATTCGGTAGTAAAATGTTACTGTGTGCGGACTGAGAGGATAAATCCCAAAATTACCGAGAGTACTTTACTCCTTGGTTCATCTTCAAAAAAAGTTCATCTATCAAAAAAAAAGTACCGGTGCCGAGACTCGAACCCAAGACCTTCGGCATATTGAACCGTGCCTTTGCCGTATGGGCCATCATGGTTCGGTGACTAAGTGGCGGTCATTTGTCTATATAAGCCACTCAATAGGATGAACTGTTCCAATGAACGAATAAACACGCGAGAGGACTATACTCCCGCAAAATAGCACTTTTCTCACGTTTCTTTTCGTGAGGACTACCCCCTCGTTCTTTAACTTTGGGTGTACAGTACCGCATTTTGTTTATTTCGCAAAAACAAATTTTCTTTTTTTTTAAAGCTAATAATTTTAAAACAACTATACTAGAGTTGAATACATTTTTTTCCGTTGAATTGTTGATTCAATGTTAATCAATTTAAGGGGTTATTTAATAAATTTTCTGTAATGTGCAATTTTGTGATTTTCTAAATGTATGTAGAAAATCACAAAATTGCACATTACAGAAAATTTATTAAATCAACTTAAAAGCCCAAGTAACATTTTTTCCCGGGATTTCTACAAGAGCTCTTCAAGATAGCTACAGCATAGCAGTTTGGACCGCGGTAGGATAAAATTCTCTTCTCCTGAAGAAGTTTTGAAGAGAATTTTATCCTACCGCGGTCCTAATTGCTATGCTGTAGCTATCTTGAAGAGCTCTTGTAGAACTCTTGGAAAAAATGTTACTTGGGAGATGATTTTCAGTCACTCCTCAAAGTTTCATGAAGATATTTTGTAATTAAAGTAAGTTACAGACGATTTAAGCTGAAAATTTTGCCATGCGTGAAGCGAACTGTCAAACTTTGCGAGCGTTTTTCTCTGAACACCGAGTTGATTTACGGGTGCCACGATATCTCGAGATGGGATAGACCAAATGGGCTGAAATTTGGAGTGAAAACTTGCAAGACATATCCCGTTTGTATGACGAAGCACGATTTTGAAATTTTGCATTTTTTTAAAAATACAAAAATCAAAAACTATCGATTTTTTTATGAGAAAAATAAAAATATTTTCATCTTTTTTTGAAATAAACTTTTTGAAAATCGGCCTCAGTCATGCACACGGGACCGGTTTAATGAGTCTTCACCAAAATTTTGAGCCGATTTGGTTAAGGCATTGTTGAGATATCGTGGCACCCGTTTTTTGAAAATGCTAACTTCATATATCTGTATCTCGGCAATGATTCAACCAAAAAGGTTCAAATTTTATTTGTTAATAGTTGAAAATGTATACAGATTTAAAAAAAAAAACTTAAAGTTTGTGCTCAAACCAACCTTTGAAATTTTTTGCCGATTTAGTGTATGTAACCCCTTAAATGATGAACATAAACTTCAAAAAATATTTGCAACGGCCTAACAAACATTAAGTTTGATTGATGAAGACTTGCTTTTCGTCAAAGATATTTGCGACACTTAGAAAGCAAATCAAGTGTGAAGACTTTTATGCGACATTGTCTGGAGAAGATTTTTTGTATTTTTAAATCTGGCTGAAACTTTGTGTATGCCTTCCGTACACCCAAAGAAGCTATTTTGCATCATCAGTTTGTTCATTTTATTTTCGATACAGATTTGGAAGTTGTCCATTAGGCCGTCCCAAAAAAATGAAAAGTTGTCAAATTTTCGGTGCTCATCCTAGAATGATAGATTAGGATGTAGGAACAATGTTTTCATACAACAGAAAATTCCCAAAACTGGTTTACAACTCGCGCGCGGAGCTTGAATGAAAAAAGTGCGTTTTTCGAGTATATTTCAGAAATGCGAGTAACAATCATACTAAAGTCATTAAAATTTCGTCGCCTTGGGCTTCAATTTATAGTTTAATGTCCCCTGAACAAATTCCTGTACATACATAGTCCATAAAAGCTTGTGTTTGGGCATGGCAGGGTGTTTTAGGCAGAAAAAAATGTATTTTTTAGCCAAAACATTTCAAAAATCACTCCCCAAAACGAGCCAAAAAATTTTGCAGCCAACACTAATGCATTCAGCTTATAGGAAATTTTACGGAGATCATTTTGCTTTTTTTAACATTCAATTTATGTCCACGCAAAGCCGAGATATTTGCATTTTAGTGAAGAAAAAGTGTCGAATTTTCAAAATTCTTGGTATATAAGCGTTTTTAGCATAAAACATTGGCTACTAATGCGTCCAATTTCCCGTCCCGGGAATTCCCGGGATTTCCCGAAAAATAATATTTCCCGTTTCCCGGGAAATTTATAAAATTCCCGGGAATTCCCGAAATTCAAGCGGAAGTATAGATTTTCCTTACTTTTTGATTCCAATTTTTAAAAATTTATAAAAAAATAATGAGAGAACCTAACTTAATTTTATTTATTTTAATCTACCATACATAACTAATAAGAAAAAGTCAGGTTCATTTCAGGTGTATTTCAAATAATATTTATTGTAACTGGTAACAATGATAGGATTTCATTCTGCTTTTATATTTTTTCCAACTGGCAAGATTATTATTTTGTAAAACATGTACTGGGGTAGGCCACACAAGGTCCATGCACTATTGTTGGAAAAAAAATGTTTTTCAATAGTATTTGAAAAATAGTGGCGTTGAAAATTTAATTAGCATTTTGGGGTGGCTTTGTACAAAGTATTTGTTGTTAAAATCAGATTTAAAGTGTTCAAATTTTACACAATCACTAAGGTTGCTGATAAGTTTTTAAGAAGAAATATAATCAATGTATACATTTTGTTAACTAAGTTTATAAGCTTTTTAACAATATACATATAAATTTTAGGTTTATAAAAAGTCAAAATTTTGCCTAAAAATCGTAAAAATGAGTTTTGTTGATAAACTTACGGTCTAGAACAAGTTATTTGCCATGAAAAACATAATTTCTGCATGATTTTATTTTTTGGCTTTATGAGTCAACGTTGTTCTTAAACATATTCCCTTGAAATGGTAACAGAGATTAATTTGGAAGCATTTTTATATTTGAGAAGCATGGATTTTACTCACTGATTCAAAATTTGATTTAAAAAATAATACTTTTCAACAAAAAAAATCAATTGATTTTTTTATTTGGTAGGAGTTGAAAGACAGCATATAAAATTAGAAAATTTCAATATTTTTATAAAGTTGTATGATTTTTTAAAGCAGTCAAGCCGTCAATTGACCCCCACACTCATTTTGAACATTAAAGTTGCTGTTCTATAAAATTTTGTTGCAAAATATCATTTAGAAGCATGATGAGATCATTTTTCGATAAATTTAAAAATTCCCGGGAATTCCCGGGATTTCCCGGGAAATTTGCTAAAAATTTCCCGTTTCCCGGGAATTTTGTAACCCCGGAAATTGGACGCTCTAGCTAATATGATTACAAACGGGAAGGCATATGTTTTGGAAATTTTTAATTTGTTCGCTCAATAACGATATTTGTTAAAAACATTTCATGAAAAAACATGAGATTTTCTAAAAATGTGACGTAAATATCATGGGGTCCGATGCAAAAAATGATTGTTTTATCATTTTTCTGCTCTTATATTATTATTTCGAAGCATTAAAAATGCAAAAAATGTTCTTTTCCAAAAACTTATTAAATTTCAAAATAAGATTTCTTTTTCATTTTTTAACGTTGAAAATAAGACCTGTTTCTAGATATCGATGATTATAAAACGATGTCTGAATGGGCAACATGGCTCAACGTCATGGCATTGAGAAAAATGTATTTTTTTGCATTTTTCAATATGCCTTAATTTTTCGTTTATAATTTGTTTTGGTTGCTATCGATTCTGAAAATATGCAGACTATTTTTCTTTAAATGATTAAAATTTTGCTTAAAATAATCAACAAAGTCCATAAGTTTGATTTTCTCTACAAAATTGTAAATCAATAGAACAATTCTCGGGTGGGTTTTCATAAAGACGTAACAGCTACAAATATTCTTTTTTCTCCAAATTGTAACAAAATATCAGTTATTTTTATTTGGAGCACTTGAAAGACGTGTAGATGAACAATCTTAAGCATTTTTGAAAATGTTTTTGTTTTGTTAGTAGGTCGAATACCGAGGCAAAAATGCTTTGTTAACCATGGCTCTTACGTCTTTTTGAAAACTAATCCTAGAATTAATGTAAAGTTGCATTGATTTTTGAGTATTGGAGCTTTGTTATTTTACAAAATAAATCAATAGCACTCTTATGCAATGTATCCTCAAAATTCTTAGCTTCTTGAGTATTTTTTTTTATTGAAAAGCGCACATCTAAAATATTCAGTAAGATTTTTGCTAAACTTCAGTCAATTTTGAGCTGTCTTAACTTATTGAAGTTTCAGAAGGTTTTTACTTATTGGAAAATTCATTTGAGCAAATTTCAAGAAAAAAACGGAATTCGGTTAAGGAAGTTTGTGTGAACAATTCTAGCAAGCTCAGAACAAGAGAGCACATGACATCCAAATGTTGAGTTTAGAACTCTTAGCACTAATGAAGAAATCCTATGGTCTTTAATTTATTTCTTGTAAAAAAATAATTGTGGAATATTTTTTTCTGGAATCCTAGAAAAAAAACAAAGTTTATAGATTGGGTAGAAATGGACATTTCGTACAAAACTAATAAAACATTTTTTTAAAGTGTTCCAATTTTCAATGATCTGATTAAAACTCATAATTTTGACAAAAACTAACTGACCCATTATTTATTAAATCTGATAGGACCGTGTGTTTCCGAACATATTGTACTTCTTACCTAAAGATAATTGGAGTAGCGATAGAACAAATTTATATTACAATTTAAGCACCTAAACGGACTGTTTCCATGTTTGCTTCAAAGCTACATTCTTTCCATTGCTTATCACAACAAACAAGTAGAAAAAAAATCGCATCGAAAACTTTTTAACAAGCATTTTAATTACCACCGAATAATCAAGACAACCTTCTGGGGAGGAAAAGTATTTTCGCTCGTACGTCCTTAGTCATCCTTTTGTATCTTTTTTTCTTCAATTACAGCTTCTGTTGATCCTTTCCGCCGAGGGCATTTTTGATTAATTTCTCGTTTTCGATCAACATTTGCATAACTCTTGTGAACCATTTTTGCTCCTTGTTGCTAACTTGAAGCTATTTCGATCATTTTTATCAATCTACCTTTTAAAAAAATATTTAATTTATCTAAAAAAAAGCATGATTTTTGAGCAAAACTTTATCACTCTTGCTTCCATTTTTTCATAGCCAGACATTTCACGAGTTTTAAAAAGCCAAAGTTCAAATAACATTTAAGCCTCCCGCTGAAAGATATTTTAAGACCCACCTAAACGCGTGGGACATCTCACCTGGCGAGAGCTTTTTGTGGCCGAAATGACCTTGCCCTTGCTGACGATGATGACCGAGTGGAAAATTCTGCGGAGGAAATTTTGCCGTTTGGCAGGCGTTTTTCACCCAAAATCATCCTCTCCACCACCCACCACCTCGTTTTAGACTCAGTTGACTGACTGTGAGGAGGCTTTTCGATGCTTGATGATGTCTGTTTACCGTTCCGAAAATTGTGAGACCCACATCGAAGTTTGTTTTAGTGCAAATAGACCCCTTCCAGGAAAAGCTGTTCCGTGTGGGGGTCCTTTTTTCTATCTAATTAGGACCATTAGTTCACAGGATTGCACTGAAAAAAATCATCATAATAATTTAAAAATAATGGAACTAAGAAATTCAAACAAACATTGTGAATGTACAAATTCATGCCAAAAATCAATTATATTTTTTACTGTGCGTAAGTGAAACCGTCACCGACGTTTCCATCAAACATTGCTCACCGATACAGAAAACGCAACCACTTCCGAGAAGCGCCTTCATGTTTTCGACGGTAAATAAAGCATAATTAAAGCAAGCATCTCGGTTTCATTCATTCATTCGCTCGCTTCCATTCGATAAAACTCAAACATTCCATTCATGCTCCGGCGAGGATAACGAAAGAGGAAGCCCACATCGCACATCACACAAGAGTTTTGCTGCTGCTGCTGATAATCATCATCAAAAAGCCCGGTAAGGTTTTCGATTCCTGGAATGTGTGTGTGTTTTATGATACTCATGACTCTTTAAGCTCAATGTAAACACCAGAAAAAGAACGCGTTAACATTACTGGAATAAAATTCTTGTTCCCATGTTGGTGGCATTCAGGGGGTTGCTTCCTTCCGTTTCTTTGGGTTTTTATTAATTAAGTTAAGATTACACCGCTACCACCAGCAGACTTGTTGCTGGTGATGAAGGAACAAAAGAAAAATGACGACACAGCGGGAATCGAACCCACGGGTGCTGGGTTACTGGTGGGGTGCAGAACTATTTTGTCGTTATTACTTGTCTGATCTCTTATGCTTAAAATATTACCAAACTGATTTTGAATTATCATTTTGTACTACTTATGAAAATTTTAGAGTTAACCCTCTCCGATTTCAGTGAAACTTTGTAGACATCCTATGCTTATACTCTCTCCAAATTGCCTGTTCCATGATTGTAGGATGTTATTGTGCCTCTCACAGTTGTGGAACACCTAAAATTAACTGATATTTTCACAAAAAAAGTAAAACATAGTAAAACATTACTAAGCATGAGTTTTATTGGTTTCAGAAAGTTAAGTCATTATTTTGTAAAAAATAAGTAACTTGATATAAAACATCAAATAAACAGCCGGTCTATACATCAATCAAAAGATCGCAAGAAAAGCTTTCACATGAAGGTAAAAGCAAGTAAAAACGAAACTATTGGCACTACGCCCCCCGGGGCATGGCCTTCCTCTAACGTGGGATTTCTGCTCCAGCGCCTCTGTCGAGACAGGAGAAACCGGGATCGACGTTTTACTTCACCATCCGATAGAAGCTCAGTGGATAAGGCGGGAATCGAACCCGCGACTCATAGCATCATCGGGATCGGCAGCCGAAGCCGCTACCCCTGCGCCACGAGACCCACTAAAGTAAAAGCAAGTCATTATGTTCAAATATTGATTTTCCATGATTTGTTGAAAATTGACCGATCTGTAAACTGTTCCGAATATGAGGGATGACTGTATCTCGAAGCCGTTGGTTCGTATCAAAAAGTGGTCAAAGACAAACTTATAGAAAATTTGACGGGCTTTCCGAAAAAAATACACTGAAAAAAAACATCCAACTTTTATGAGATTTTTTTTACTTTTTAAGTTTAAAAGTTTTTTTTTCGTTTCGTTTTTCGATTTTTTTTTTTCGTTCAAAATTGTTTTGAAAATAGCCTAAGATGTTACAAAAAGACTCAAGAAAAATGCAGGATGGAGCAACTCCCTTAAAAAAATACAAAAATCATTTACTGAAACTGTTTTTTTCAAAAGTGCTCTAAACATCAAAATTTGCAAAAACCGATAGTCAGAATTGATTCTCCAGGCAATTTTACACAAAAGTCTCCATAATGACCATTTTCCTAAGTCCAATCCTTGTGAAGTTACAGCGGTTTTAAAAATAAAAATGTTGAAAAAATAGGCTTTTTGCAATTTCTTTGTGACAGACTAGATTTTCAGTCTCATTTTTTTTATCGAAAAGCTCGTCAAATTTCCCATAAGTTTGTCTTTGACCACATTTCAATTGGATGTATGGGCTTACAGATATAAGCTAATTTACTATCCAGGTTACTATACTACACTGAAAAATAATTATGTTTTCAATTATGAGCAATGAAATAAGCATATATCTGTAATCCCATACATCCATCTGGTAGTGGTCCTCCAAACACTTCCACTTTTCATTTTAAAATATTGCATTCAAGTAATACCAATCCATAAAGCATTATTATCGTCGAAAACATTTCCAAAAAATCTGATTAATGGACTACTATTTAATGACAAGTAAAGACGAATTTTATTTTTTCCGAATAATAAATCCATTTTTTCGATAATTCATTCAAATTTCCATCATCTTGGAACTATGCCAAATTAACACATTTTTGATAATACTCGATTTGTTTATTGTCCCAGTTTTGGTAGTTTTCCACAATTTATTTACGTTTTTCAAATAAATATCTCAGTTGTGATTATCATCCCGAGCAGACGGAAATAACGTGGGAATAACATTTTTTGTTATTTGAAAATACTAGGCCAATAACATTTCATGTTATTTGTAACAATATTTGTTATTCGCCGTTATGATTTTTTTGTTATTGGATTGTTATTGTAATAACAGACTAATAACATGTTGCGTTATTCTTTGAACAAATCTTTGTTATTCTTTTTGTTATTTTAACAACTAATCCGATCATCCCAATAACAATTGGAGTTATTCTTCCATAACAAAAAATGTTATTCCCAAGTTGTTTTCACTTTCAACCAATAACAAATTAAGTTTTAATAACATAAACTGTTATTAAGCTCTTATGCAAAAATGGATTTTACAAGAATATTCCAAAACATTTTTTGTTATTTTAGCAGTATTTGTTATTGAAGTGGCATGAATTTTGTTATTACCGTCTGCCCGGGATTCATAATTACAGCATACAGGTACACATAATCATAAAGTCTCGATATTTAAGGAAAACACCTTTTCTTTTTTGTTATAATATTTTGGTGAGTTTTTCCATTCTTTCAAACATGAGCCCAAAAAAATCGACTTCTATTAAATTTCAAAGTTTTTTTTTCAATTAAACATTATATTCTTGACTGTCGTTATGATTTTATGAATTTTTCCATTCTTTCAAACTTTAAGCATAAGCATATAGATAAGCATAGGTGCCCACCCGTAGTTGCTAATCCGTTATTGACCAGGACCTCCAGATTGATTGTTGAATATTAAAAAAAACTTTCACATTCATTCAAATCAAAATTGGACAAATGACAATAGATCCTAAGAAAAATCTGACTTCAAAAACAGCTGTAGCTGTATTGTGTGTGTGTGTGTGTGTGTGCAACCAACCAAACGGGACCACGCGGTCGCTTCTTACAAATTGAGTTGTTTCCATGTATTTTTTAGATCTACATTCTATACATGCAAATAACACGCATAGGCATTTGGAAGGTGTTAGCTCTGCCGAGCTTTGGTGACCCATTTCTACGCTGGCTAGCCGAGCGCGAGGTACTTCAGCTTTATCGACAAGCCCCGCCCTGAAGAACGTTTGCACCAATCGGATTCAAACGTTATTTAGAACTTCCGAACCCTTGTCAAATGGACAAGGACCCAGCGCGTATATAGTTGATAGTAACAGTATTCCCAATTCCAGTCATAGCTCATCAAGTCGCGAAGGCATAGTGGTTAGCATTTTTGCCTACCAATCCAAAGGACGGGGAATCGAACCCCGACTCGAGCGACTTTGATTTTTCGTTCATGTTCAGAGTTTCAAGATTTATATTTACTACATTTTCTCGTTGGGAGCAGATGGGAATCGAACCCAGAACCATTCGCTTACTAAGCGAACACCGTGACCAGTAAGCCACGGCCGCTCCCTTCAAAAACAGCTGTAGCCCTTAGACCCCTTCTTTTTTTCAAAAAAAGTCTTCAACAATCCGACGGCATGTTTTTATTAAATTTTTAATGTTTTTTAAAATAAAATAAAAACTTAAAAAATATTTTAGAAATCGAACTTTGTTTTTGGAACAGCTGCTCATGTTTGACGGTATAGAAAAACTCACAAAAATATGTTGACGATCAAGAATAGAATTTTCAAGGAAAAATAAGAAGTCCAACTTTTTTTTCAAATAACTGCTCATGTTTGAAAGAATGCAAAAACTCACAAGGATATAACAACAAACAAGAAAATGTTGTTAAAAAAATTAAAGCTTGAAAATTATTTTAGAAATCAAACATATTCTAGAAGAACCTCTCATGTTTAAAAGATTGGAATTCTTCTCAAAAAATGGGTTGGAAGTTATCCTGTTTTTTTTAAAAAAAAAAGATCGCTACTAAAAGAATGGATAAACCAAGGATCTACTCATAAAAAAAATCAGACTTGTTTGTAAGAAAATACTTTTTTTCCAGATTTTCAAAAGAAGTTTATGATTATAATTATTTATTTCATCTTTTCACATTCGACCTTTTGTCCATTTGACCTTTTGGCATTCGACCTTTTGTCCATTCGACCTTATGTCTTTTGACCTTTTATCGTACATTCATTCCATACGTATTTAATTTGCGGAAAATTCTCTATCCTACACCCGAAATTCAGAATCGAGATAATCGTTCTCTCAAAATTTATTGAGGGCTCAGTGCCAAAATCGATAGAATAATGGTACCAACTCACACCATCATAACAAATGAGTTCATTCGTTAGTTGAATCAATAAATCTCCAACAAGTGTCATACATCGACTTCTGACTTCTCCATGGTCACCAAGCTGTGGTGGCCGAGGCAGCTAAGTCATTGGTTTGGTTTGTCAAAGGTCTCTGGTTCGATTCCCGTTGTTGACACTTTTGGTTTTTTGTTTGACGGATGAACTTTTTTTGCAAATGAACCTCGAGAGAATAGTTCTATCGCCCATCTCGAGCTGTGTTCTCTGCGTCCGTGAATGGTACCACTATTCTCTCGACTCGAGACCATCATTCTCTCGGACTAGCGCTGCCAGTTTTGGGTGTATCAAAGTCACCCCGTTTTACGATATGAAAAATTAAATGAATTATGAAATGCAACATGAATAGTTATTAATAAATATATATAAAATGAAAACAAATATGGACAAAGGGAGGATATTTTTAAAAGAAATAAATATTCAAAGAACCATCGGTGAAGAAATTCTTACTGGTAAAACAAATGATGGAATTATTATATCGTGGAGTGATAACAGATAATGTGTCAAGAAATGTAAACAATTACATCAATTTCTGATTAATTTTAAATTTTAATCCATTACTAAGGAAAAGTCCGACAACCAGAGCATTGACGATACATATATTTAAAAAGGGTTGGTCTCATATATGCCGAAACTAAATTAATTCAACATAATTTTGAAATGGTTGTTAGAAAACTATCACAAAATGCTGTATTCTAAGAGCTAATAGCTAAGAGATTCTAAGAGGAATTTTTTGAAATATTTTCCCCCTATTTACGAATAGTTTTTTGAAAAGTGGCTGAAATTGAATGTATTTTTTAATTATTATTTTTAAATCACAGGTTTTTTGCCTTCTAGTTTTTCACTGATGATTTTTAAAAATACTTAAAAATTGGTTGTAAATTGACTGAATTTTCAAAATAAATTAAAACACAACCTGTTATTAGAAAATCATTCACAAATTTGATAAAAATGACGCTATAGAATCTTTTTGTTGTTGTTGATACATTAAATTAATAATCTGAGTTGAACTGAATTGTGTTTATCATAAAATATTTTTTTATAAACAAATTAAAAATGTAATTAATAACTTCACAATATTGCTAAAAATTACAAAAAAAAACATAATATTCTACATTTCTTGAATGCAGCACTTAAAATATCATATTCTCTATTATAAGACGCTGCAAAGTAAAATTCTTATAAACCCTTTAGCAACTCAAACTTCCATTCACAAAACACTAAAACGATTAAATGCAACCAAACGGCAGCCAAAACAGGATATCCCACAAAGTCGGCAAACGATTCTTTCGGTGGCGCCAGGTTTAACCTTTTGAACGATTCTTACCTCTTCAACAGAAAAGCCGCTGGTTCTTGCCGCCACCACCAAAGCCATAAAGCGATTGCCGCCGCCGCCAGCTCCGTCCAGGTGCTTTTCATTCAGTTTGCTTGTTTTCGTACTTCTATCCCGATGAATGAGCTATCCCTTTGGTGCAGAACGTCTTTGAAGAGTGCGGGGCACCAATATGGCTCGACGGTTTTGCTAATGATTATGGGGATCTTAGTTGGGTTTTACCAGGTAGGGTGTATGTAATGAAATTATTTTGAATGTTATGATAATTATAATGTTTTATGTGCTAACTGATTCAAAACGCAACTTAATGATCCAGTGCTTCCTCAAACGCCACAAATCTTCAAAACTTCAACAACTCCATCTGCGGGACGCATTCCGGCCACCTTCAAACTTTCCGAAAGTGCTCAAGCTCCAAAAACCAACGGGAAAGAGACTGCTTATCTAAATTATGGCAACCATTATACACTATAATCAACATATTAAAGCACACAACTCACTTCGACTGTCTCGCTTCTCTATCAGTTTCTGGTTGTGACTCTCTAGCTCGGAACGATCGAGTCATTTTCGCCTGCCACCACCACCGCCAAAAACAATTCGAAAATGTTGTCTGGAGAGACGTGAATGTTTCTAAAATTTAGTCGTCTAGCTGCTAAAAACTGAAGCAAAGAAAACCAACAAAAAAAAAAGACACAAACATCTCCCAAAAGTCCCCGAACTAATTTATCTGCATTTGTTCTAATTCAGTTGTTTTCTGCTCTCTCTCTCTCTGTCTGTGTTCTATTTTGAAAACATTTTCCCTTAAAAATTTTAAGGCCCGGCCAAGAGATAAGATAGCCCCGGCGCTCCAAAGTGTCATTAAAGTGTGGTAAATTTATTAGGACGTGCCGCCGCTGCCAGACTAAAAACAAAGACCAATTTAGGGAAAACCGACGCCGATGAATGTCAACCTGGGGGTGAAATGATATCCTTGCCTGCTGGTAGGAGCTGCATGTTGAAGGGCAACTAGGAAGGGAAAGGAGGAATCAAACTAACATCAGAAATGCATTTTCCAAAACAATAACAGAAAGAGAAGTCTTTAGGGTCTCGTGGTGTCGTGCCACGCGATTGAGTTGTTTGCAGTTGCCACACCGGGCACCCGGATAATTTCCTCCCTGGAACCCTCAGGAGAGTGGTTCCTCATATGAGCTTAATGAATCCTGGCAGGATACGGAGTATGATGGCTAAAAAAAGTTTAACGGGTTGAATAAACACGTTAACAACTCTTGATGACTTAATATTGATTATCATTATACGTGTTCCATGGGCTAATATATTCAAAAACTTTCATCTTCATCGAAACTAGTGTTTTTGATGAGTGATTATAATTTCCTCTCATTTCTAAAGCAATATCGTCTAAAGTAAAAATTTTACAATTTCAAGAATATATAAAGCCTTTGAAGAAAATGGCAACCACCTACATTGCTCCTTCGTAGCGATCAGACCCATTTGAGGTTATGTTCGAAATCACCCTTTTTGAATGATCCTGTAAAATGGCCCTTTGACCCACTAGTTTACTGCCGCTCGGATCTAGTCCGTCCAATTTGTAAAAACAGCAAGCCTAGAGAAACGCACTTGAAATTTGTCCCGCACATAAGGCTATGTGTTAGACATTTTCAAAAAAGTGGCTTTTCTACGGTTTTCTGGAACAAAATAATAAATTTTATTGGATTTTCTGATAGTTCACATGACTTCGAACCAAACTGCGTCGTTTCTTACCAATTGCCAAAATTACATATTTGGCTAAACAAAATAAAAACTAACTTAATCCACCTATGTGGTTGAAGCCTTCCTCACTCATTACCATCAATGGCTGTACACAAATTTCATCTATTTTTTAGATCTGGATTAAAAAAGAACATAAATATCACTTAAATGGCCATATCTCGAGACAGGGTTGCCAGATCTTCAATGTTTTGGACTCGTTGGAAAGGTCTTTTGATAACCTAACCAACGTCGGGTCGGATGGTGGATCCGGACATAGTTTACATACATTTAAGTGAGATCCGGCTTCAAAAAAGTACATAAATATCACTTAAGTGGCCATATCTCGAGACAGGGTTGCCAGATCTTCAATGTTTTGGACTCGTTGGAAAGGTCTTTTGATAACCTAACCAACGATGGGTCGGATGGTGGATCCGGACATAGTTTACATACATTTAAGTGAGATCCGGCTTCAAAAAAGTACATAAATATCACTTAAGTGGCCATATCTCGAGACAGGGTTGCCAGATCTTCTATGTTTTGGACTCGTTGGAAAGGTCTTTTGATAACCTAACCAACGATGGGTCGGATGGTGGATCCGGACATAGTTTACATACATTTAAGTGAGATCCGGCTTCAAAAAAGTACATAAATATCACTTAAGTGGCCATATCTCGAGACAGGGTTGCCAGATCTTCAATGTTTTGGACTCGTTGGAAAGGTCTTTTGATAACCTAACCAACGATGGGTCGGATGGTGGATCCGGACATAGTTTACATACATTTAAGTGAGATCCGGCTTCCAAAAAGTACATAAATATCACTTAAGTGGCCATATCTCGAGACAGGGTTGCCAGATCTTCAATGTTTTGGACTCGTTGGAAAGGTCTTTTGATAACCTAACCAACGATGGGTTGGATGGTGGATCCGGACATAGTTTACATACATTTAAGTGAGATCCGGCTTCCAAAAAGTACATAAATATCACTTAAGTGGCCATATCTCGAGACAGGGTTGCCAGATCTTCAATGTTTTGGACTCGTTGGAAAGGTCTTTTGATAACCTAACCAACGATGGGTCGGATGGTGGATCCGGACATAGTTTACATACATTTAAGTGAGATCCGGCTTCCAAAAAGTACATAAATATCACTTAAGTGGCCATATCTCGAGACAGGGTTGCCAGATCTTCAATGTTTTGGACTCGTTGGAAAGGTCTTTTGATAACCTAACCAACGATGGGTCGGATGATGGATCCGGACATAGTTTACATACATTTAAGTGAGATCCGGATATATGTGAAAACACATTTTTATACATAACTTTTGAACTACTTATCGAAACTTCAATCTGTATAAAACTCGATCTATGGGACCCTAAACCAAGTCGAATGCAACAAGTTCGGGTCAAATCGGTTCAGCCAGTGCCGAGAAACATGAGCTAGTTTGTTGGTCACATACATACATACACACACACATACACACACATACACACACACATACACACACACATACACACACATACACACAGACATTTGTTCAGTTTTCGATTCTGAGTCGATATGTATACATGAAGGTGGTTCTACGATGTTTTTATACAAAGTTCATTTTTAGAGCAGGATTATAGCCTTACCTCAGTGAGGAAGGCAAAAGAGTATGAAAATTGATATTTCGAGTCGTGGTTTCAACATTTAGTAAAAAAAAATTACAATGTGTATTAAAATGCATCATACACCTGTTGAGGTGTTTTGCCATCAATAATTTTAAAAATATCTAATAAATTGAAAAAAAATCTGTGAAAAAAATTATTTGTGGTGCCCGGAATTTTATAAAATTGAAACATATTTAAAAGTTATCCCAAACATGCTAAATATGATTATGAATTTAGAATTTTAGAATTTTAGAATTTTAGAATTTTAGAATTTTAGAATTTTAGAATTTTAGAATTTTAGAATTTTAGAATTTTAGAATTTTAGAATTTTAGAATTTTAGAATTTTAGAATTTTAGAATTTTAGAATTTTAGAATTTTAGAATTTTAGAATTTTAGAATTTTAGAATTCTAGAATTTTAGAATTTTAGAATTTTAGAATTTTAGAATTTTAGAATTTTAGAATTTTAGAATTTTAGAATTTTAGAATTTTAGAATTATAGAATTTTAGAATTTTAGAATTTTAGAATTTTAGAATTTTAGAATTTTAGAATTTTAGAATTTTAGAATTTTAGAATTTTAGAATTTTAGAATTTTAGAATTTTAGAATTTTAGAATTTTAGAATTTTAGAATTTTTGAAACAGCTAAATTAATAGAATTAGAATCAAAACAAACATGTGTAAATATTCCCCATGTCTAATTTACTGTTTTTCTCTTCTACAGAGGCCTATTTCTTTAAGGATTGTGCTTCACAAATACGTGAGAGTCCGCAGTAGATCCGGCACCGGCTACAATCATTTCGAACAACGTCAGAAAGTTCGGATTGAAGCAAAATATTAAAAGAAAACGACGCGGAAAAAAAGAACTATAAAAATACAATAAAACTTACCGTATTTATCATTTATTTCAATGTATTAATATATGTTTTACAGTACAATTTAGTGGAGAGAAAAAAATAAATACAATGAAAATACACTGAATCATACTGTAGTTAATATTTATTTCATTGTCCGATTATGGTTTTTACAGTACCATTTAGTGGGGGAAAAATCATGAAGAACTATAATTTAACTGTGCAATACATTGTAATGGTTACTGTTTTTATTATACAGCAATTCCATTTCAAAAGAGCCTAAACCGAAAAAAAAGTTCTCCGATCGGGCTCAATTTTTTTCTGGGGGTTCCTTGGCCAAAATAATTAGACCCGTATTTTTTGTTTGGCCATTAGGGTGACCTACATCGTGCTAGGGTGGTTCGAAAAATGGCAATTTTCGTCATTTTTCGCAAAAACCTCTTTTTTCAAAAAATCATCTCCCGTCATTTCATCCGATTTTAGCTGTCTTAGACGCAAAAGAAAGATGATGAGTTTGGCTATTTGGGAAAAATAGTAAGAAGTTTCGAAAATCTAGCTTAACATTTGAAAAAGTCACATGAAAACTTAAAATGGCGTTTTGACCGTGTCTGGACCAAAGAGCCTATGTCTGAAAATATTTTTATTGGATTCCTCGGAAAATTTCACATAACTTTTCAAAAAATTGGCGATGTCGAACCGTACGATTCGGTGATATGATTTTTTGAAAATATAAACTGAGTTTTTCGACGCACCACGCGCAAAAACGGGAAAATGACGAAATCGTCAAAAAATCAACTTTTTCCACTAAAACTGCGATAACTTTAAAATTTCAGCGATGACCTATAGATGTTATGGTACCAAAAGTTGCGTCTTTCAATTACAAAAAATTTGATACCCAAACATCTATAGGAAATTTTTTTAAAGTTATCGCAGTTTTAGTGGAAAAAGTTGATTTTATGCCGATTTCGTCATTTTCCCGTTTTTGCGCGTGGCGCGTCGAAAAACTCAGTTTTTATTTTCAAAAAATCATATCTCCGAATTTTGCACTTTAAACTTTGTCGATACGACCCTTCGTTGCTGAGATATTGCCATGCAAAGGTTTAAAAACAGGAAAATTGATGTTTTCTAAGTCCCACCCAAACAACACTCCATTTTCTAATGTCGATATCTCAGCAACTAATGGTCCGATTTTCAATGTTAAAATATGAAACATTCGTGAAATTTTCCGATCTTATCGAAAAAAAAAATTAAAATTTTTTAAACCAAGACTAACATTTCAAAAGGGCCAAACATTCAATATTAAATTAAAAAAAATGAAAAGCTGCGACTATTTTCCAAAAAGTCACCTAAAAATGGATTTAACTTAATCAAAATTTTACTAAAGTACTTTTTGATTGCAAATTTGATTTTACATCGAAAAATGAAGTTGAAAAAAAATTGTGACTAATTTTTCGATTTTTTGAAAAAAATCATTATGGATTCAAAAATTCATATCTCGCTCAAAGATTTTTTTGCACAACCTGGAAATTTCTGAAAAGTTGGCATTTAATGTCCTCTAAAACATATAAAAAAAAAATAAAAAAGTGTTTTTTTGCAAATCAAGTTTAAGTGACAAAAAGTTAAGTAAAAAATCACCAAAAATGTGTTTACCGTGTATCATTTTTTTTTCAGTGTAGTCCATATCCATACCTTCAACTTTGCCGAAGACACCAAATCGATCAAAACATTCCTTCAAAAGATACAGATTTTTGAATTTACATACATCATTTTTGTATGGTCAGCTGCCAAATTTGTATGGAAAACTATATGGACAAACTAATGATGAAAAATGTTTTCTTTGGGCATACCGAAGGCACCAAAAAAGTTTCAGTCGGATTAAAAAATACAAAAAAATCGAATGACCAAAATCTGAGAGAACTGCTCTTCTATTAAAAGTTCCATAACAATTACTTTGAAAAACTGCTAAAAAACGTGCAAATAATTTTGTACATAAAATAAATCATATTAATCATAAATCATCATTTCTCCAGTGTCCTTACCTCAAATAAGCATCTTTGATTGATTAATAATATCATTTGGATTGAACATAAAGTTTAACAATTATTTAGTATAGAACTTTATACAACTCGGGAAATTCTTTATACTAGGTTTCTGTCAAACTTTTAATTGTTTAGATTTTTCATCACAAAATGAGCATTGTGTCCGAGGGGATTACATACGTTTTTACATACTTTACTATTTGAATCCGCGATTACCTAGAAGTGCAATTTTCTTACTTAGAACAGCCAACTTAATTTTAAAATTTTGTGTTTTTTGTAATTTTTTTAGTATCTACGAACAGACAATTACAAAATTCTGGTGTGAAGGGTAAACATAAGGGGTTTGCTCTGAACATGGTGGCGTGATGGTTAACCATCACGACTTATATAGATGTTGAGAAAAAAAGGTAAAAAGGGGTCTTCAGAGTTATTTCGTTTAAGATGAGTAAATAATCAAAACTTTGGTCAAAATATCCATGGAATGTTTTAAAAAAATTATTAAAAAGTTAAGGTAAAGATTCATTTTGTATCAAAATATATGATCAAGCAAATCTCCATACCTCAAATCACTCCACCAATTCAATCAACAAAACAAAAACAGGGTTCACCTTTCCTGCTGTCGCAAATTCGTGCACTCCTTGCTCATTGTTCTGTTGGGTGGGGTGGTAGTTGGGGGGATGACATTGCAATATTGTTTCCGAAGAACAATTTGCTTTCTTTCGCATTTCCCCAAAGGCAATCAGACAGTTGGCAAACATCACAAACACAGACACACATAAGTAGCACACATGGAAGCTAATATTTGTCTACTTGGTCTACTTGGCTTTTGCCAGAGAACAGCAATCAAGCGACTGTTTTTTACTACAATTGTGGTGGTATGGGTGAATGCAACCCAACTTGTCTTGTTCTATGTTTTTATCTGTGACAAAGTTGTACCACTCTGCTACAATGACTTAATGACACACCGCCCAGAAAGCTTTCGAGTAAAGCTTCTCAACAGGTGTACAGCTGCAGGAACCCAAGAGTGTGCCCAAAGACCATCCTCGTCGTCATCGTTGTGGGAGTCTGTACATACAATGTACTACTCATTTCACTAATCAACGTCAGTTTACTACTTGAGTGGAGAGAAGAACATCATTTCAGGGCTTCTTTTTTCTGTCTTTCTTCAGGTGAGTCACGTTGAAGAGGGATGCTCTCAGTGCCTGACAAATGAGCCTACAATTGTTCACAGCAGTTGAGCGCGCGCGCGCCAAGAGCAGCATCATCATCACGAAGAAGTGAGATGAATCTTTGCTCATTAAAAACTAAAGAGACAATGAGGAGGAAGATGACGCGTTGGCGGAGCAGAGCACTGAGCTGCTGCTGCCCGACTTCAAGTGGGATGCGAAATGGAGCTGAGCAGAAAAAGTATCATCTCTTGAGAGTTGTCGCCTGTGCGGGTCGTTGAATGCTGCCAGGGGTAAAGTATGTGCTTTTGTGACAAATCGTTGTTTTAAGATCGTTTGAATAGGGAAATCCTCCTAAAATGAGTTGGTTTTAAAGACAAGATAGGCCAAAAAGGGTCGATTTTCAATCAATAGAAATTAATGGAACATGTTCATCGTTAGTTACAATTGGGTAATTCTCTACCAACTCACACGAAATCGGGAAAAGTTGCCCCGACCCCTCTTCGATTTGCGTGAAACTTTGTCCTAAGGGGTAACTTTTGTCCCTGATCACGAATCCGAGGTCCGTTTTTTGATATCTCGTGACGGAGGGGCGGTACGACCCCTTCCATTTTTGAACATGCGAAAAAAGAGGTGTTTTTCAATAATTTGCAGCCTGAAACGGTGATGAGATAGAAATTTGGTGTCAAAGGGACTTTTATGTAAAATTAGACGCCCGATTTGATGGCGTACTCAGAATTCCGAAAAAACGTATTTTTCATCGAAAAAAACACTAAAAAAGTTTTAAAAATTCTCCCATTTTCCGTTACTCGACTGTAAAAAATTTTGGAACATGTCATTTTATGGGAAATTTAATGTACTTTTCGAATCTACATTGTCCCAGAAGGGTCATTTTTTCATTTAGAACAAAATTTTTCATTTTAAAATTTCGTGTTTTTTCTAACTTTGCAGGGTTATTTTTTAGAGTGTAACAATGTTCTACAAAGTTGTAGAGCAGACAATTACAAAAATTTTGATATATAGACATAAGGGGTTTGCTTATAAACATCACAAGTTATCGCGATTTTACGAAAAAAAGTTTTGAAAAAGTTACTTTTTGCGTTTCTCTTTGTTTCGTCGTCCGTGTCTGTCGCGGTGACCATGAACGGCCATGATCGATGACGACCAACTTTTTCAAAACTTTTTTTCGTAAAATCGCGATAACTCGTGATGTTTATAAGCAAACCCCTTATGTCTATATATCAAAATTTTTGTAATTGTCTGCTCTACAACTTTGTAGAACATTGTTACACTCTAAAAAATAACCCTGCAAAGTTAGAAAAAACACGAAATTTTAAAATGAAAAATTTTGTTCTAAATGAAAAAATGACCCTTCTGGGACAATGTAGATTCGAAAAGTACATTAAATTTCCCATAAAATGACATGTTCCAAAATTTTTTACAGTCGAGTAACGGAAAATGGGAGAATTTTTAAAACTTTTTTAGTGTTTTTTTCGATGAAAAATACGTTTTTTCGGAATTCTGAGTACGCCATCAAATCGGGCGTCTAATTTTACATAAAAGTCCCTTTGACACCAAATTTCTATCTCATCACCGTTTCAGGCTGCAAATTATTGAAAAACACCTCTTTTTTCGCATGTTCAAAAATGGAAGGGGTCGTACCGCCCCTCCGTCACGAGATATCAAAAAACGGACCTCGGATTCGTGATCAGGGACAAAAGTTACCCCTTAGGACAAAGTTTCACGCAAATCGAAGAGGGGTCGGGGCAACTGCTGTGTGAGTTGGCGGAGAATTACCCAATTTCCATGTAAAATCTACAAGAAAGAAACCATCAATGGCACTTTTTTCCACAAACAACAACATTATCGTAAAGAAAAATGAATACTTGTTTTGAAACATTATTGCAATGTCATCTGCCTACCTCAAGCAAGTAAGGATTTTTTAGTTATTGTCAAGTTGAGCCTCCCCTTTGCATTGTTTCCAAAATGTGTAATTTAACCACTTTTCTGGTGGAATGTCACTTTTTCAGTCTAAATTGAGGTAAAATTACATCATAAAAGAGGTAATATTCAACCTTCCAAATTTTTACTGTGTAAAGAGTATTTGAACACTTGTTTCGAATGTCTTACTCTTGCGTAACTTTTTTGTGGGCTATATTTTTGCAGTTGTTTCATAATATTCTGCAAAATATTTCATAAATAATTTTAACCTGAAAATAAACCATCACTTTTGAGCAAACCACCCCAAAAGTGTCACAAAATAACCACAACTTCATTTGCAAACAAGTTCGTTAATGAACGCCAGAGCAACTCCTCATTGACAGTACCGCTTGGCACCGTGGGCGACCTTCACAAAAGTTAGAAGAACTGTGCATTCAGGTTCTAGAAAAAAAAAAAAAAAACGCAGACTCATTCCGTGGCAGCTTTTCAGTAAAATTTGTGCAGTCCTAGTCGGTGGGGTTTCCCCATTTTGTGCGCAATAAACACCTCATTAACCCATTTTCAGATCAGCGCCGGTGTGGCGAGGGAGTCTCTTCTCTGTAAAGGGTTCAGAATACAAGACTCAACGGCCAACCCAACCTCACGAGGGCAGAGACGTTTGTTTTGTACCAAAGTTGATGAAAAGCGAACTGCACCAGGCTGTTGCATCATTTGGTAGAAGTTGCATGGTGTGGTTTGAAATCCAAGAAAATTCTCACAAAAAAAAGAATCCAAACAAATCCAAAGGGACACAACCTGGTGAAAACAAGCCACTGCTTAACCCTCAACGAGATACAGAAAAAAGAGGTAAATTTTCCGGCTGAAAGGAAAAATTCCTGCTAGAAAAGGCGACACCACCTCAGCCGAGAAGGACACTTGTCTGCGATATTTTGCGCCAGTGTTATTCGCTCCAAAGTGGTGGGACGCGATCTTGAATAAGCAGAATTATTCTCTTCACTGGGAAAGTTGGAAGGCGACCTCGTTAAAATTGTTTCTGAATAAGTTCTATTCAATTTGAGTTTTCCTAAGTAAAAAAAATAAAAACACACTTTAAAAAATATTTCAGAAATTTCAAAAATTCCAGCAAAATTGTTCACTCAACAGCTGTTGCTAAGGTGGAGGGCTGAACTTGGATTGGAATGATGGTCTTCACCAGGTTTCCACCACCACAAGTGAAGGATGATGGTGGTTTTTCTTTTATCATTTTTCCCGTAACCAGCCAGCCAGCCGGCAAATTCACGGTTAAATGAAGTTTTGAGAATGGCTCGTGGATCCTCTCAAGCTGGTTGGTGGAAGATTTTTTTTCTCCTTTTGGTGTGAGCAATGGAATGTTGGCTGGTTTTCCATGCCAGTTTGAGGAACTTAAAACTTATAAACATATTTTTTGCAATTCCGTCGTGAAACTACTTACTTTTCCTGTCATTCTTGAACGACGAAATAGCCTACTTTTCTGTACCAAAAATAACAGAATCGAATAGCAACACTTTTCAAAATAAATGCTGAAAAGTTCTACTTTTCAGCACTCAAATCGGTGCTGAAAAGTTGAACTTTTCAGCACTTGTTTCGAAAAGTAACACTTTTCAAAAAAAATTGATTTAAACGATTTATTGACAAAATACATGAAAATTTGACATAAAATTTCACTCAGTGTGTGTTTTTTGGAATTGCAAAAAATGTTGTATGGAACTCGTTGCAACACTTGATTTTTTCAGCACTCTTCGTATTTATCCAACTCGGTGAACCTCGTTGGATAAATGTACGACTCGTGCTGAAAAAATCCTCTTTTTGCAACTTGTTGCATAAACTACTATTTTAGATTGCCAAAAATATTGAAAAGGAGTTGCAGTCTGAAAACATTTTATGGGTTTTTTATATACATTTTTGCAATTCTGCTATAAAACTGTCAACTTTTCCTGTCTTTCTGGAGAAACTTAACTGCCTACTTTTCCCTACCAAAAATAACTGTATGGAAAATTAATACCTTTCAATACCAGTGCTGAAAACTTTTACTTTAAACTTGAAAAATATTTGCAACGGCAAAAAAAAAATAAATATTTTTTTATTTTTAAATACCGTAATTTAATTTCTTCTTTTTTTTTTGTAAATTTGGCCCGCAAGCTCATTTGAGCTTCAAATTTGGCCCGGTCTCCAAAAACTTTGAGCACCCCTGAATTACAGTATACATTTAAGAGCGAGTTTTTCGCCAATGTGTAACAGGTCGTATTGAGGTGCTCCGATTTGAATGAAACTTTCAGCGTTTGTTTGTCTATACATGAGATGAACTCATGCCAAATATGAGCCCTCTACAACAAAGGGAAGTGGGGTGAAACGGGCATTAAAGTTTGAGGTCTAAAAAACATGAAAAATCTTAAAATTGCTCGGTTTTCCGTAAAACTTCATCAAAACCAACTCTCTTAGATGCATTCGAAAGGTCTTTCGAAACCCTTTAAAATGTGCCATAGTCACCCAGGATTGGTTTGATTTTTTCTCATAGCTTTTGCAAATTAGTGCTCAAAATGGATTTTTTTTAAAACCTTAATATCTTTTTGCACCAGCCTTCACAATTTACAACTTCAATACTTCTAACTAACGTAAAATTTTCCGAGAATTCCGAATATGACGAATTGAGACCAAAAAGTGCCTCTATGGAAGCACAAAATATGGTTGAGACTTCGTCTAACTCTAAAAATGCAGTTGAATTCTACAAAAAATTCTATTTATTAACCCTCATTAGCCTAAATTTTTTTTCGAAATTTTCCTATTTTTCCCGTATTCAGGAGGTCATTTTGAGCAACTTTTGTTCTACGACAACTTTCGCTTCTCTTGTTTGATGTTTTTCTTGTTTCATTTTTGGTATTTTAATTTGCATTTATCTTGTTTAGTTTATGTTTGTTTTTAGTAGTATATGGACTATTCTAACAATTCCTATCAATACATTTTGCCTATATATTTTTTTCATGTTTTTACAGTAAACTTTTTGCTTGTTTTACACATTTTCTGCTATAGGATGGCACCATTATCATTTAAATAGTAAAAAAATGCGTAGATGCATAGTCTGGGACACTAAAAAAATTACTACATACATCTTTTAACTTAAAATATAGGAAATGTTAGTAAAAAAATACAGCCAATGTTAACCCCTAAAAAAAGAAATATTTTAAAAAATTTACAAAGTTAAATAAAACAAGTAATACTTAAAAGTTTCTCTTTCTAGTGCTTTTTAAAGATCAAAAATTGTCTGAAAATGGATTTTTGGCTATTTTCTAATCTAATCTAATCGGATTTTTTTATATTTTGGATTTCTAGCGATCAATGTTTTTTTTCAATTTTTGTTTTATATTGAAAATTTAGTATTTGTTTAGAGAAATTTCTCATTTGTTCATTTTACGAAATTTAAAAAAAATCGCCGAAGATCTAGTCTAGTTTCAATGCAAACTAATATTGCAATCCGTAAGAAATTCATAAATTTCGTTAATCTTAGACCAAAATATTTGATTTAAGTGATATTATTTAAAAACATTAATAAATGAGCAATTCTCTACCAAAACCGGAAATGGATTTTATTTGTATTTTTTTATTTGGCTCAAACTTTGTGGGGGCCTTCCCTACGACCATTGGTTAACCCATACAAGTCTCCATACAATTTTGGCAGCTTTCCATACAGAAATGGTACGTAAATATTTCAACAGCTGTAACTTTTGAGTGAATTTTCTGATTTTTCATCGTTTATTCGACAAAGTATTAGGTATTGTTGGGGACTATTGAGAAAAAAATGGTACACGTAATTTTTTTGCCGATTTTTAAATTATCACTTTTTTTTTACAAAAACTCAATTTCCCAAAATATGTAGTTTTTGATTTTCGAGATTTTTTTATATGTTTAAGGGGACAAAAACCCGCAACTTTTGAGCTATAGAGAAGTATGGTCAATTTTTTTTTTAAAAATAGTGATTTTGGAAAAAAACGAAATTTTATGCCAAAAAAATAATTTACCTCAATCTTTTATGTAAAACATAATTTGCAATCAAAATGTTCTTTAAAAATTTATTGAAAATGGATGCCGTTTTCAAGATATAGCCACCTAATGTTTGATTTTAGCGAAATATTTGCAATTTTTAGATTTTTAAAAATTGACAACATGAGTGACCATTTCCAAAAAATTTTTTTTTTGAAAATTTCAAAAAATGGCTATGAAATTATTCAAGAGACATCGAAGATTGGACCTCTTGCTGCTGCGATACAGCTGCTTAATGAAAAAGAAACATGAAAATCGAAGTTTTCCAAGTCGCACCCAAACAACCCAACCCACCCACCGATTTTCAATGTTGCATGAAACAGTCGTGAGGTTTTCCGATCTTTTCTAAAACAATAATTTGATTTTTTTTAATCAAGACTAACACTTTAAAAGGGCCAAACGTTCAATATTACGCCCTTTTGAAATGTTAGTCTTGATTCAAAAAATTCAAATGTGGTTTTTTCCTAAAGACATCCTTTTCAGAATTATTATTTTTTAATTTTTTTGATGAATTTCATTGTAGAAAACAACAGTTTTTGCATTCCTCATCTTACTGAGGAAAGGCTATAATATCACTCGAAAATTGAACTTATTAATTTGACCTCGTAGACCCATCTTCACGTATACATATCGACACAGAATCATGTTCTGAGCAAATGTCTGTGTGGATGTGTGTAGGTGGGTGTACAAAAAAAAATGCCACTCGATTATCTCCAGACTGGATGAACGGATTTTGACCGTATTAGTCTCATTCGATCCGTCTTGGGGTCCTTTAGGTCTCTATTTAAAATAAGCAAGTTTAGTTAAGTACTTCAATAGTTATGCTAAAAAAACGTTTTTTTGCGTATGTCCGGAAGATTGTAAAAGGGTGGTTTTTGCAGGAAATCCTATCATGTTATACATTTTCAGAAAGGTAAAAAGACCTTTGCAATGAGCCCAAAACATTGAAGATCTGACATTCTTATCAAAAGTTATCAGCACTTAAGTGCTATTTATGCACTTTTTGAAGACCGGATCTCAGATATTTCAATGAAAATGATGTCCGGGTCCATCATGCGACCAGTCGTTAGTTGGATAATCAAAAGACCTTTCAAATGATCCTAAAAAATCGAACCCCCTGACAACCCTATCAAAAGTTATCAGCACTTGAGTTATTTATACACTTTTTGGAGGCCGGATTGCAGATATTGTGAAAGAATTGTTGTCTGAATCTTCCATGCGAACTATCGTTGAATAGGTTTTTTTTTTTTATCAGACCTTGCCGATGAGCCAGAAATATTGAAGGTCTGCGAATCCTATCAAAATAAAGTTGATTTGTTAAACATGTTAAGGGGAAATTTCGTTTTTTTTTTACTGAATGTATTGACTTTATGAATGTGAGGAAGGCACCAACCACCTAAAGGTGGATCAAGTATCGTTTTTCATAAAGAATACTTTCTTATGAAGCAACCTGCTTATAATTTTATTGATTTTTTTCTTCAAATATGCTGTATCTCTGAAAAAAATCACAATATAATTTCATATTTTGCTGATTTTCGACAAGGGAAATCAATTAGTCAAAGACATTAACTTTTTTTTTAATTTTTTTTTTTTGCAATTTGACCATGAGCGTTTTTAAATATAACAAAATCATTTATTTTCGATAACAGCTTCAATTTGTTTAAATTATTGTTTTTCTCCGATTCTGACATTTCTTTTTCAGCAGAACGAATTAAAAAAAAACTGCGTTTTTTTACGTTTGAAACTTTCCAAAAAAAAAAATAAACAATTTAATGCGCTTCTCTGATTTCATGTTCGATTAAAAAACTCAAATTATAAATATCGAAAACAGTTTAAAGTAAAATCAAAATAGATTTATATTTCATTATTGAAATCAGAGCTTAAAGGTGTCGCTCAATTAAGACTATAAACAATCAAGTCAAAAGAGTGAAATTGTAAACATTTTCTTAAATTTAAGTTTTTAAGGTGTGTTTTTCTTTCATCAAATATTGTTAAATTGTAAGAACTTGAATTTTAACTTGAAAACAGTAACATCTAAAAAAAAAAACAAAAAATAAAATTATATCGTAAAATGACCGTTTTGCTTATTTTCCTGGAATTTTTATTTATTAAATTTTCGTTTTTTTTCTTGTTTAAAAAAAAACAAAATACTGGTTCATTCTGAGAATTAATCCTTCATTAAGGCCGATGCAAATATTAAAAAAAGTTTTTGTCCCTCGGCCCTGGCCGAGGTCAAGGAGGAGGCAAAAAAATATAAAAATTTAAATAACAAGCCATAATCTTCACACTAAAATGAAAAAAGTGTTTTAAAATGCATTTTACACTAGTTCAGTTGTTTTGCAATCATTAGTTTTCAAAAAATCTAAGATCTCACAAAAACAAAAATTGTATCGAAAAAAAAGATTTTGCATCGAAAATTTTCAAAAAATCTTAAGATTTTTTAATAAACCCAAACATGCTCAAAATGATTTTAAACGCAGGAGAATGTATTTTAATTTGATTTCAGCTGGTTGCACTGGAATTTTCATTGAAATTTTGAAGTTTATTGTAAAAATATTTTTTTTGCCCCCTGATTTTTCGGGCCAATTTTGAAGGGGGGGGGGGGGGTGACAAAAACTTTTAAAAATATTTGTACCAGCCTAATATAAAACTAAAAAAAACTTTTTTTTTCATGTAGCATTGTATCAACCCTCTAACGCCCATGGGTATTCAGAGCATCACTAATTTTTGTCTTAAAAAAAATTCAAAAACACCCAAAATGCAAAAAATATATAATTTTGTTGATTGGATTTTTTTCAAAATATGACATAATCACAATAAAAAAAATTTAAAGCTTTTTTCCTAATTCTTACTCACAATTGTTTAATACTGGGGCTTCTGTGCAAATTTTGAAAATTTCGCTAGAAATTTGAAATTTAGAATTATTTTTATAGTTCAATAATAAATGAAAAAAAAAAATCTTTACCAGCCTTATTTCCGAAAAAGAAACTTCGTTTTTTTTTATTTTTCTGTTGTGGAAAATCACATTTTTTTCGGTTTTCTGTGCTGTGTGTTCGTGGTGCCAGCCAGAGGTGACGCAGTGGTTTTTCTTCTTTTTTTATTTTTTGTTCCTCTCAGATCTGCATCATCAGAGAGCTGCTTTGCCATCCGAACCACCTATTCAGTAGCGGAGCACAACACAACCCCGAAACCAGCTGATATAGCCCCAACGCGTTGTGGCGATGATGATGCTGATGATGATCTCCAGGCACCTTCTACACCACCCCCAACCCCGAGCTTCGTCAGGACCATAATTTTTCCTCTCTCTATTTTCCGCTGTGTTTCTGCCTCGACTGGGTAGTGTTGTGTGATGGATGAAAAGCATTCGTGAGGTGCCTTAAGGGGGGGGGGGGGAGATGTTTCACCACCCACTTATTCCACCCCCCATCTCGAAATAACACAGCTCGTCGTGCTCAACTCAAAAAAGGAGGGGAGGTTTTGGGAAGAAAGCTTTTGCCGTCGTCTTTTCAAAGCTTAAGTTTTTGTTCGGCTCTGTGGTTGCTCTCAATCGTAGTGAATGGTATAATGGGGGGGAAAATGGGGAGGTTGGATTTTCCATGTCTCCTCCCGTTTCACGGAAAAGGATAGGATTCATTTGGGTGATGGAGCAGCCAGCACGAGGTGGGAGACTGGGTTGAGCCACGTGTTGAGGTTTCTTGTTTAGAAGCACTGAAAACACTCCGAAACATTAGGTGATGAATGGTTTTGGTTGCTTTGAATTCTGTGGAGTGAAATGCAGTGAGGTGTGATGACTGGATTCAAGTGTTTTCAATTGAAACAATTTTAGGTTTAAGAAATAAAAATAGTTATCATTAAATTAGTGATAACATCATAATATCATTAAAAAAATGCATATTTGAAAAATGAATAAATGATTTTTAAAAACAATGTCAAAAACATTAATTGATTTGAAAACTAAAATTTCTCAACAACATTTTTTGTAAATGATCTGTTTTCAAGATTTTTTTTAGTATCAAAAATCGAATTAATATATTATCAAAACCAGACGATTATAATTTATTCTCCAAGTATTCACTCAACTACTGGGAAAAAAGGAAAAATGCCATAATCAAATTCTACAAATTATCTGAACACACTTTCTGTTAAATTCACAAACATGGTCGCGAAAGTTCCTATAGAGATAAAGGTATAAATTCATAGGAATCTGTTACTTTCTTTTTTTCAGCCTACAAACAAAAAATCCGCACAATGACCCCGCCTTTGTTCGACCCCGGACTGAGACAAATTCAATTTGCCACCTTTCTCTCGCGATCCTTGTCAGACCCTGATCCTCCCTGTTCCGGAGATTCAAAGCAGACCTCAAAAGCGGCTCTTCTTCGAAACCGAAGCCCGCTGCCAACGGTCCTGGCCGAAACCGTGGCCAAAATCGGGTGGCGAAACAAATCTCGTTCGTCACCTCCCCGATGTTTTTGGGAGGGTTTTCTTTTTTGTTAGCACACACAGGTACGATAAGTAGAGTCGCACCTTTTGGGACTTCCAAGCCGCGCACATTATTCAAAACCCATCACACACTCTTTAGCGGCCCTATTCAACGCCCTTCCTTTTTTTCGAAAGGAATTCTCAAGGAAATTAAAAGAACTTTCATTTGATGAAGAAAATTTAAAAAAATAAGTAATATGGAAATTTTCGATGTTTCTTAATCGTTATAGCTGTGCGGTGTTTTTTTACAGGTTTTGGCTTTTTTTAGTTGGCCTTAAAAATATTATTTAGAAAAATGTTACATAATATTTTGTTTTAAGAGCGAGTTCACGAGCAGAGCATACTAATCTCGAATCGACCTCACCAATTTGCTTGAAATTTTCAGAAGTTGTTTGTACATATAAAACTAGCATCTGGGCCTAATATGACCACTCTAGGTCAACGAAAAAAGGGGCAAACCTGGACAGAAAGTTTGAAGGATCCAAATCCTCAAAAATCTTAAAGCGTCTGTAACTTAGGTGAAATAAATTTAAATTTCGAGAAGCCTCTGAACCGGCTTAGAAAATACAGTAATGTGAAGGATGAAGCATCCCAATTGTTTTTATCATAAAAGAGTTTTTGCACTGTAGCCAAAAAGAGGAAAATTTTCAAATAAAATTTAAAAAAAATCCATCAAGATAACAACTCAATTGGATCTGGAGCTTGTAAAGACAGTTAAACACATAAAATGGAGGTTTTTTCTTAGAATGATTTTTCAGGAGTAATTTATTGTTCAGGATCCCATACTCTTGAGCTAATTTTATCAAATTCGAGTTTCTGATAACATTATATAAATTATTATTTTCATCCATTTATTTCTTTCCAATGGAAATTAAAAAGGATAAGAGTCAATTCCTGCTTTAAAAACCTACAAATTTTAATTTCAATTAAAAAAATCATAGAATTTATGCAAAATATCTTATTTTTTTGTGTTATGGTGATCTTTGGTCTCGAGTTTAACAATCTTTTATGTGTTTTAAATTTATTATTTTTATCTAATCTAATCTAATCTAATCTAACCCTATCGCAGCCAGTCTTTCGAGGGCATCCTGGAGAATGCCTTAGGTGGATTAACGCCTAGCATCTTCTTGTCATTATTAAAATTTGCAGTACCCCATTGCATTAGAATGCATTGAAACATCACAAACGTTAAAGCGGCCAGGCCAACTGCGTAAAGTTTACCGCAAAGATGATTCGTTGAATTGGATTGAGTTTAAACACGAATGTTGAAACAGCAATACAGTTCTGAATCTACAGGGGAGGAAGAAACGTGGGGATCCCCCGCTCACGTTCCTGTGTTTAGAGCAATTTATCGTTGGGAGCAACCATGCTAAGAAGTTTTGGTGCTCCGGGACCCTCTTGGATGGGACATTGTATTTCCACAAATGCCCTGGACACTATTTGCCGTAGTTATAGCGCCACAACTCGCTCTCTGTTGATGATAAAACAAGGATAAGTACGAAATCGCTACATTTTTTATTTAATGATTAGGTATTTTATATAAAATACTTAAATATAATTTTAATTTAATTCCATTTTAACACAAGGATAAGAAAATAAACTCACTCACCTTGAAATATGAAGAGCAATACCGGCATACACGATCGCATGCACAGTAAGCTTACCTTAATTTTGTGGTAACGTCGATCAACCGTTTCCATGGCTCAGAACTGATTTCACTCCCAGAGCGGCCCGTCCAATGTTGACGCTCCACCACATTTTCCCTCGCTCCCGCAACATTCGTTGATGAGCGACGAAAAATTCGGTGGCAATATGTGGTGCGTTGGTTGCGACGTGGCGACGACACACCAAAACATCCAAACCGTGATCAGCCAACCAAACACACGCACCATCCACCTCTCCTCAGCATCATCGCTCCCACCGCTCGACGCCCCACAACGCCGATTCTGCTCGGGTGGCGGCCTTCCTCAATGCTGCGCTCTTCAGAGAGCGAAGCTGCTCTTTCACAACTCTTAACTCTTCTTCCTTCAACACCCCGACGGTTCTTTCCCAACACACTGCACCAACACACGCTACTTTTCAATCCGGAGCAGTTCATCGAGTTCATCCGGTTCATCTCACTTATTTGCATTGTCGGTGTATTAGTGTGACATTTCTCGCTACGGCCCTTTGGCGAGAAACAACAACACAATGGCTTCCATAGAACCGCACAAAAAACGAAATGAAAAACGCTAAATTAACCCACAAACTATGAAAACTTAAAAAAAATTCACTGTTTTCTTCTTAATCAACGTTTCTTGGATTTGTGTAGGCAACTTCCAGACTAAAATAACGCAGAAATCACTTGAAAAATCGATCCAAAGCAAGCGCGACGACAAAACCAAACTGCACCGCTAGAAGTCCGCGCTCTCCCTCGTGTTTTAAATTTATTATTTTTAATAATTAAATCCAAATAAAATACAATTAAATTAACAATTATTTGTTTCATTTTCTTATTCTGATGCTAATTGTTTTTGTCCTTCGACTCTGGCCGAGGTCAAGAGTGGGCTAAAAAAATATTATTATTAAAATTACAAACCAACATTTCATCATTTCAATGATTATACAATTGAAAATGCATTTAAAAAAAGAAGATTTGACGACAAAAAACGTTTTGCCAAAAAAAAAAAACTTTATGCGGTTTTGTAAATCGGAAATTCACTAACATTAAAAACAAGTTTTGAAGGAACCAAAACATGCTAAAATGCAGGGCTGTGGAGTCGGGTCATATTTCAAACGACTCCGACTTCACAAATTGTCGACTCCGGCTCCAACTCCGACTCCGGCCTACCAACTCTAGCCGACTCCGACTCCAGCTTTCAAAAATTTGTTGACTCCGGCTCCGACTCTGACACCTAATCTGTATTTTAAATATTAAAAAACGCATTTTCAGCACAACAATTCTCGGAGTAAATTTGAATTTTGTTGTTTGAAAAATTGGAACAATTTAACTACTTTAAATTTACATTCATTTTTTTAGTTAAAGAGCTACACTAGGGGAACTATACCCTTTCTCAGCCTATTTCTTTTAAAGGCCTATCAGCACTTTGATCATGAATTACAGCTTAAATGAAGTTTTTTTACTGTTCCTGAGTAATAAACAGCTCAATTAAAAGTGAGCAATCAACTTTTAATTGTTGATACATCTGAGAATTGGTCGAACGGCTTAGTGTGATTAGAATGGGTATATTCCCCCTAATTTTCAATTGTTTTTTTTAGCAAGTATTCATTTACTGAAAATTTCAGAAGTGCAGATTTAAATAATTTTTTTTTCCGAATTTAGTAATGAAAAATTGGTGTGCAGTAGCTTGGCAGTAACTATCAAAGATACTCTGGTTTTGAAATAAACAATTTTGAAAGTAACTATTTTCTAAAGCTTTTTTGAATTTATTTGAAAATACGTACATGGACATTGTGTGATCCAGTCCAGTACACACTTTAAACATACAAATCATGAGAAAATTCTAATATTTGAAAAATAAATTAAATTATATCAATTATATCAACCCGATTTAAGGCATTTAACACAAAAATCGACTTTTTCAACGATATTATTTAAGGATTAACACTTTAAGAGTTTTGTAAAGAAATTGTAAACATTGGGGTAATCGATATATGGGTCATTCCATCTGAAGCGGAACAGCATTTGAAAATTACCCTCTCCGATCCTGCTCAAATTTGGCAGGGCTGTTGATACTATCAAAACATGCAAGAATCCCGAATTTCATCCAAATCGGACCACCCCCTCAATTTTTGTACCTCCCCAAAAAATCGACTTTTTGACGATTTTTGACCAAACCTCCTAGTTTCAAACGACGATAACTCAGGAACCACAAATCTTAGAGGGTCGGTCTTCGACTCAATTTTGAAGGAAATTGGACGTAGAATCCATTTCCGTGATCAAAATTTAAATTAATTTATTTTTTCTACCTGCATTGCGCAATTGAAAACTTTAAACGGCCGTATCTCAAAACACCCCAACTTATTTTTTTTATTTGACCTCACCATCGTGTTCCCCGGCCAATTTTACATAAGAATCACTTATCGACAGAAATGAATATGTTTTGTTCCAGAGATATCGAATTTTAAAGTTTTGTGTTTTCGAGATTACCTACATTAGCTTCATTCGCCGCATCTGCTAGAAGCACACAGGCGGGCTGAACAATAACTGCTACCTGGTCATTTATTGAAATAATATTTCATCATAAATAATCTTTATCAAATTGGGCAAAAATTAACTGTATAACACTGTAGGAAACTGGAGTTTAATCGCGAATGTTTATCTGTTAAAACAAATGAATGAAGTGAATTTCTGTGCTAACCCACAGGACAGAGCAATAACGACCCACAGTAAAGGGCAGAATTGGATTCCGATGCAAAATGCAATTAATCTTGTTAGTAACACTGAACAATAAGTGCACGATACATTATTGAGTTAAAAATATGAATTAAAATGAATAAAATTTGTTGATTTGTTGTACTCTAGTGAAGGACGATCACAAGGAGTAGGAAAAGGATTTCTGTAAAGTATAAAACTGAAAAATGTAAGAAAATCACAAAGTTTGATCTGCTGCAAAGCGGCTAATTCCCCAAATTTTGTTGCGATGATTTCGACATCGTCCGAACAACAGTGTTTTTTTTTTCTTCTGTCATTCTTGGATTCTTGGAACACAATACGGCTGCTGTCCTCACGTATAAAGGATTTTTTTTAAATAAAATGTACCTTGACTAAAATCATCTTTTAATCAAATGGAACTGGCTCACAATATAAAAATTGATTTAATATGATCAATCTTTTAACCCATAAATGAGATTTGCCAAATTATGGTAAAGTGTCAATAATAAACTATAATAATAATAATAATAAAGCAGGTTTTGGGGTTTTTGCTGAATGGTACTATTTTGCTACCGCCCATGATAAAGGCCCTAGTCATGGCCTCGGAGGTTCTCTAAAACGGTTAGCAACACGTAAATAAACGGTGCATTCAAAATAACCCAATAAATATTTTTTTCACAAAAATAGATTGATCAAGGTAGGGGAACAGCATCTAATTCCAGCGTTCTTCTAATGTTGCCATATCAGCGCTTTGGCATTCAATTACAGCTGATTAAAAGCGTTTTCAACTGAAATCGAGTGATAAATAGCTCAATAAGAAAGAAGTGAACAAGCAAGTTTCTATCAAAAGTTTTGCAAAATTTGTTGTTTAAATAGTGAAAATCTCGGGTGAGTTTTCAAAAAGCCGTAAGAGCCACCGTGACCTCCAACACCAATATTTGTTTTTCTACCAATTGTAACAAAATTTCATTTTTTTTAGTTTGGGGCACTTGAGAGACGAGTTGATGAACAATCATAAGCATTTTTGAAATTTGTTTTTTCGTAAGTAGGTCGGATACCGATGCAAAATAGGCTTTGTTTACCATTGGCAATTACGGCTTTTTGACTTAACCTGCCAAACATACGAGAATTTCCCCTATTAGCCATTTGAATAAATATTTGCGTAAAATTATAAAAAGATAAATTAAATTAACTATCTCCCATAAAACCAGGTAGCAGTTATTGATCAGCCCACCTGTGTGCTTCTAGCAGATGCGGCGAATGAAGCTAATGTAGGTAATCTCGAAAACACAAAACTTTAAAATTCGATATCTCTGGAACAAAACATATTCATTTCTGTCGATAAGTGATTCTTATGTAAAATTGGCCGGGGAACACGATGGTGAGGTCAAATAAAAAAAATAAGTTGGGGTGTTTTGAGATACGGCCGTTTAAAGTTTTCAATTGCGCAATACAGGTAGAAAAAATAAATTAATCTAAATTTTGATCACGGAAATGGATTCTACGTCCAATTTCCTTCAAAATTGAGTCTAAGACTGACCCTCTAAGATTTGTGGTTCCTGAGCTATCGCCGTTTGAAGATAGGGGTTTTGCTCAAAAATCGCCAAAAAGTCGATTTTTTGGGGAGGTACAAAAATGGAGGGGGTGGTCCGATTTGGATGAAATTCGGGATTCTTACATGTTTTGATAGTATCAACAGCTCTGCCAAATTTGAGCAGGATCGGAGAGGGTAATTTTCAAATTTGCACTTTTTCGTGCACAGTTGAGATGGAATGACCCATATGTAATAAATTCAATGACTCGTTTATGCAAAGTTGCATATGCGAGGCATAAGAGTGCCGGTTTAACTGTATATCAAAATTAGTTGCAACTTATTTTTGATATTTTTTGTCAGCTTGAAATGTTTTCAGTACCACACTTTGATTTGTTTTTATTTACATACAAAGTTAGTATGTTGCGTTCCAAGTAGAAGATTGATATAATAGTTGATAATGTTTTAAAACATGATAATATTATGATATTGTGAAATAATGATAGCAAGCGCTCCAATCACTATAAAAATGCTTCGAAAACATCATGGTATTTGATAAATATCTTGAACCAAAAAATAAATTCAACAATAAAATGTCAACGCAGTGCTCACAATTCAATAAATAAATATAAAATAAAAAAGGTGCAGGTGGTTATGTTACACATGACCAGTATAACAAAGAACTTTGCAAGATGGTTGTTGAAATTTTCGATTACATTGTCTGGTCCAAATTTCCCAAGATTCACTAGATTCATAATTACCATAAAAATTGATACCCATTTTGCCCCTACTCTTATGGTTCGGCAAATGTCCCCCCATCGGAACATCACCGTGGCCTCCGGCCACTTCGGATTGTGGCCACTTCTGCTGAAATGTCAAATTTCATATCTAGTATCAAAAATCATAAAGTTTGATACCCATATTGCCCCTACTTTTATGGTTCGGCAAATGTCCCCCCGCCCCTCGGAACATCCCCGGGCCTCCGGCCACTCCTGATTGTGGCCACTACTGCCGAAATGTCAAATTTCATATCCAGTATCAAAAACCATAAAGTTTGATACCCATATTGCCTCTACTCTTATGGTTCGGCAAATGTCCCCCCATCGGAACATCCTCGGGGCCTCCGGCCACTCCGGATTGTGGCCACTACTGCCGAAATGTCAAATTTCATATCCAGTATCAAAAACCATAAAGTTTGATACCCATATTGCCCCTACTCTTATGGTTCGGCATATGTCCTCCCATCGGAACATCCGCGGGGCCTCCGGCCACTCCGGATTGTGGCCACTACTGCCGAAATGTCAAATTTCATGTCCAATATCAAAAACCATAAAGTTTGATACCCATATTGTCCCAACTCTTACGGTCCGGCAAATGTCCCCCCATCGGAACATCCCCGGGGCCTCCGGCCACTCCGGATTGTGGCCACTACTGCCGAAATGTCAAATTTCATGTCCAGTATCAAAAACCATAAAGTTTGATACCCATATTGCCCCAACTCTTACGGTCCGGAAAATGTCCCCCCCATCGGAACATCCCCGGGGCCTCCGGCACTCCGGATTGTGGCCACTACTGCCGAAATGTCAAATTTCATGTCCAGTATCAAAAACCATAATGTTTGATACCCATATTACCCCAACTCTTATAGTCCGCCAAATGTCCCCCCATCGGAACATCCCCGGGGCCTCCGGCCACTCCGGATTGTGACCACTACTGCCGAAATGTCAAATTTCACATTCAGTATCAAAAACCATATAGTTTGATACCCATATTGCTCCAACTCTTACGGTCTGGAAAATGTCCCCCAATCGGAACATCCGCGGGGCCTCCGGCCACTCCGGATTGTGGCCACTACTGCCGAAATGTCAAATTTCATATCCAGTATCAAAAACCATAAAGTTTGATACCCATATTGCCCCTACTCTTATGGTTCGGCATATGTCCTCCCATCGGAACATCCGCGGGGCCTCCGGCCACTCCGGATTGTGGCCACTACTGCCGAAATGTCAAATTTCATGTCCAATATCAAAAACCATAAAGTTTGATACCCATATTGTCCCAACTCTTACGGTCCGGCAAATGTCCCCCCATCGGAACATCCCCGGGGCCTCCGGCCACTCCGGATTGTGGCCACTACTGCCGAAATGTCAAATTTCATGTCCAGTATCAAAAACCATAAAGTTTGATACCCATATTGCCCCAACTCTTACGGTCCGGAAAATGTCCCCCCCATCGGAACATCCCCGGGGCCTCCGGCACTCCGGATTGTGGCCACTACTGCCGAAATGTCAAATTTCATGTCCAGTATCAAAAACCATAATGTTTGATACCCATATTACCCCAACTCTTATAGTCCGCCAAATGTCCCCCCATCGGAACATCCCCGGGGCCTCCGGCCACTCCGGATTGTGACCACTACTGCCGAAATGTAAAATTTCACATTCAGTATCAAAAACCATATAGTTTGATACCCATATTGCCCCAACTCTTACGGTCTGGAAAATGTCCCCCAATCGGAACATCCGCGGGGCCTCCGGCCACTCCGGATTGTGGGCACTACTGCCGAAATGTCAAATTTCATATCCAGTATCAAAAACCATAAAGTTTGATACCCATATTGCCCCTACTCTGATGGTTCGGCAAATGTCCCCCCATCGGAACATCCCCGGGGCCTCCGGCCACTCCGGTTTTTGGCCACTACTGCCGAAATGGCAAATTACATATTCAGTATCAAAAACCATAAAGTTTGATACCCATATTGCCCCTACTCTTATGGTTCGGCATATGTCCTCCCATCAGAACATCCTCGGGGCCTCCGGCCACTCCGGATTGTGGCCACTACTGCCGAAATGTCAAATTTCATGTCCAGTATCAAAAACCATAAGGTTTGATACCCATATTACCCCAACTCTTATAGTCCGGCAAATGTCCCCCCATCGGAACATCCGCGGGGCCTCCGGCCACTCCGGATTGTGGCCACTACTGCCGAAATGTCAAATTTCATATCCAGTATCAAAAACCATAAAGTTTGACACCCATATTGCTCCTACTCTTATGGTTCGGCAAATGTCCCCCCATCGGAACATCCCCGGGGCCTCCGGCCACTCCAGATTGTGACCACTACTGCCGAAATGTCAAATTTCATATCCAGTATCAAAAACCATAAAGTTTGACACCCATATTGCCCCAACTCTTACGGTCCGGAAAATGTCCCCCCATCGGAACATCCGAGGGGCCTCCGGCCACTCCGGATTGTGGCCACTACTGTCGAAATGTCAAATTTCATATCCAGTATCAAAAACCATAAAGTTTGATACCCATATTGCCCCTACTCTTATGGTTCGGCATATGTCCTCCCATCAGAACATCCTCGGGGCCTCCGGCCACTCCGGATTGTGGCCACTACTGCCGAAATGTCAAATTTCATGTCCAGTATCAAAAACCATAAGGTTTGATACCCATATTACCCCAACTATTATAGTCCGGCAAATGTCCCCCCATCGGAACATCCGCGGGGCCTCCGGCCACTCCGGATTGTGGCCACTACTGCCGAAATGTCAAATTTCATATCCAGTATCAAAAACCATAAAGTTTGACACCCATATTGCTCCTACTCTTATGGTTCGGCAAATGTCCCCCCATCGGAACATCCCCGGGGCCTCCGGCCACTCCAGATTGTGACCACTACTGCCGAAATGTCAAATTTCATATCCAGTATCAAAAACCATAAAGTTTGACACCCATATTGCCCCAACTCTTACGGTCCGGAAAATGTCCCCCCATCGGAACATCCGAGGGGCCTCCGGCCACTCCGGATTGTGGCCACTACTGTCGAAATGTCAAATTTCATATCCAGTATCAAATACCATAATGTTTGATACCCATATTGCCCCTACTCTGATGGTTCGGCAAATGTCCCCCCATCGGAACATCCCCGGGGCCTCCGGCCACTCCGGTTTATGGCCACTACTGCCGAAATGTCAAATTTCATGTCCAGTATCAAAAACCATAAAAATTGATACCCATTTTGCCCCAACTCTTACGGTCCGACAAATGTCCCCCCATCGGAACATCCGCGGGGCTTCCGGCCACTCCGGATTGTGGCCACTACTGCCGAAATGTCAAATTTCATGTCCAGTAGCAAAAACCATAAAGTTTGATACCCATATTGCCCCAACTCTTACGGTCTGGAAAATGTCCCCCCATCGGAACATCCCTGGGGCCTCCGGCCACTCCAGTCCAGGTGGTGGCCAGTTCCAATGATCGACTCCCGCGACTACCATGTCTTAGCTGGTCCTTGCCTCCAAGCCATCTGCTCCCAGACCTCCAGGCCGTCTGCTACCGAGCCACCAGGCCATCTGCTTCTGATGTGTTCTCGTCGACGTCCAGCAATAGAATGACTTTTCAGGACCGACCGAGCCGAGTTTTGTTGGCTCGTCGACGATCCGAAAATTATGTATGTGTGAGCATTTAAACAACCAACGCGAGGTCCGCTTCGGATGAAACCTCGGTAGGCACTGAATTTGTCTGAGGCTAAGTGCTAACTTAAATAGTATCGCACGGCATGTTGCAACCATGGTGCTACATTCTCGCGTGACAGTTCCACGGAAGGAGGAGGCAAGGCAAAATTTGCTAAGTGCTAGATACTTGAATCTGATTAATGTGTTCGGGAAAGGTTGCGCTTGACCAATCAGCGTTCGCTATTCTTTAGTAGTTTTATGTTAACTTTTAAGTACTTAAATAAATAAGTACTGTAATAAACATGTTTTAAGATCATTAAGTAAGTCTTCCCCTTTCGTTTGATGGGTAAAACGTTCAAATTGGTCGAGAGGGAAAAAAGATACAATCGTTTGAAATCTTGCACTTTTTTCGAAAATTTGCTTCTACGCGTTACATTTCGCTTCGCGAAAAATCTGGATTGCTACCCTTGTATAGAGCCCTAAGACAAAGTTCTTTGTCAAAAAATGGGAATTAACCTGAATTATAACAAATGTTGACTCCGACTCCGACTCCGACTTTAGCTATTAGAGTTTTGATGACTCCGACTCCAGGTCGCCAAAAAGACCCGACTCCACTGACTCCACAGCCCTGCTAAAATGATTATAAAGACGCAGGGGAATGAAATTTAAATTAATTTCAGTTCATTGCACTTGGATTGGGGTGGGGGACAAAAACTTTAAATAAAATTTGTACCAGCCTTGGGAATAAGTATTTTCTTGAAATCATTTAGCGGAAAAAATAAAATTGTGATCATTTTCGACCATTTCTATTTTTTAAGGACTGAAAAAAATCCACACATTGGAATGAGAGGTACGATGATTCTATAACAGCTATAACCTAAAAACACTTTTTTAATGTAGCGCGGTTGGAGTTTTTTGAACAGTAAACGAAACTATTGGCACTACGCCCCCCGGGGCATGGCCTTCCTCTAACGTGGGATTTCTGCTCCAGCGCCTCTGACGAGACAGGAGAAACCGGGACCGACGTTTTACTTCACCATCCGATAGAAGCTCAGTGGATAAGGCGGGAATCGAACCCGCGTCTCATAGCATCATCGGGATCGGCAGCCGAAGCCGCTACCCCTGCGCCACGAGACCCACTTTTTTTTTAAACAGTATTTTAAATGAATTTAACATTATCTTCTAAACTAAATTTTTAATGTGATGTTCCGGCAAAAATCACTTCAATCTTCACATAAGGTTTTTTTTATTTTTCTTATTTGCTTGAATTTAATTTAAAAACAAATCTTTAAAATAATTATAAAAAATGGCATCAAAAACAGGTCATGATGTATTTCATAATATTTCCAAAAATGTAATTGATCAATTCTCTAGAGTTTTACAAATCAACTTTTCATGGCACATTTTTTCATTTCTATGAAACATTGTCCATCGATTTATTTTGTCTAAAAAAGCCATTTTGCATAATGAATTTCTTGATACAAATTTGTGGCCTGCCTACACAAAAATTGCAATAAAAAAACATATAATCTGTTTACAAGAACGTAGTTGCAGAATGTTTTGATGTCCTGGGCAAAGCTGTAGGTTATGATTGGGACTGAAAATAGTGACACTCCAAAAACAATTACGCCACTTTTTTTAAACAACTTGTTATTACAACAAATTGATTTGGACAAACTTTATCCCTTTAATTTTGATTTATTTGTTTACATGTGTTCTTTGGAAGGTATTAAAAATGGACACCAAACAAATTCAAAAAAATATTTCTAGATGTTAAATTCAATTGTTGATCGAAAAGTTATTTTGTGAAATTTTGATTTATTGCACCGTTTTTGAGTTATTGCCATGTTTAGGTATAATTATTGAACAAAATTGCCTTTTTGTTTTCAATTCAATTCAATTCATTTTATTTACCGAAATAACAATTTTATAACTTGTGTGAATAACTGGTGCATAGAGAATTGGTGTTCCTTGCAACTATTTCCTTTTCAATCACCACTTGGTAACAGAAGGTTCTTCAAATGCAATTAAACAGAAACTAGGGAAAATTTGGCCAAAAAACCTAGTGAGATCGACAAATTGCCTTTTTAAATGAGAGGTTACTGAGATGAATACTGAAAACAAGCCAAAAATTGTTGATCCCCAATTTTCATTCGATTTTATCTTGGAAACCATCATTGATCAGATTTTCAATGTTTAAATGTAAAACTTTTTTCAAACAAATATGTTCAGATTTTTGGATTCTCGACATATTTTTCAATAGGACTAAATAATAAAATCTTATGTCAACATTTCTTCTCAAAAACAAATTTGTTGTTTGAAAAAAATATAAATTTCTAGAATAACCTTTTGTTTTTAAAAAGTTACAGCTTCTATGTTTTCCATTATTAAAAAAAAATGTTCAAAATATTTTTATCAATTTATCAACAAGCCAACTACTTTTAATAAAAAAATAAAAAGACTTTCAAATTCACAGAGAACCCCTCGCTAGTCGCTCCAGGCCAAACAGCCACCTCTTGCAAAGCCATCAGCAGCGTGGCAACGGATCCCCGGCCCTGCAAATGATTTACATTCAAAATCGGTCAAGTGTGGCTAAATCCCGCAAATATTTGGTCATAATCGCTCCCAAGCCAAAGGTAAAGAAGAGAGCCGACCTGCTGTGGAAAGAGAGAATGAAAGAGAGGGAAAGAGATTAGGAACTTCAGAAGACCACGGCGCGGTCGGCGATTTCTGTTGGAAGTTGATGGTTCACGGCTGATCTTTGAGGAGGACCTCGGTTTTTTTTATTTGCGGCATTTTTTTTTGTAGATTGACAAACAGGATATTTGAGGGAATAAAAAGAAGAGGACGAGCGGATGCCAAAGAGAATGCTTGTTAAGTACACAGGTGTGGAAGCTAGATGAAAGGAAGTTCCGCTTCAGCGAGCATTTTAGGAAAACGGTGAAAAAATTTAGTTGTTTTTTTCATATGTTAGTTAAAATTTGTTTTACAGTTAAAAGCATCTATAAAATCTTTAAAAAAATGTATTTTACAGTTTTACAATTTACCATTTAAGTTTGCCGAAAAAACATTGCCAATTTTCGCTGCCATTTTCATGACTTCCACCAAGTTCAACAAACAAAAAATCGTAGAAGAATAAACAAAAATAAAACAAAAGCCTCCGGAGACCTCATGAATACTGGATATGCTGCCACTGCTCAGGAGGTGGACACAATGCCGCACCCTGGAACCTTCAGCCAGGACAAGGGGATCAGCGCTAAGAAACAACACAAAAAATCCAGAACTTTTTTTTTGTTTATGCCGCAGTGTACAGAGCTAAGCCCCGACGCGGACGAAAACAAAGACGACATCTCCGCGGTGTGTAAGATTAAAATTCACTGAATCATATCAAAGCGGATCTACTTTGAGCTCCGGGGGCTGGCCCTCACGTCCTCTGGCCCGGAACGTCGGCTGACGAACCGGGGAGATGGGCTGGACTTAGGCTGACTGACGGACTGGTGGTGAGTTCCTCCGGAGTAAGTCGTTGTACACACTGGTTATTTGAAAAAAAATCTTTACCTATAATCTTTACCTATATCTTTACCTATATTGTCTTGTCAAATTTTTGTAGAAATATGTAAAAAAATACAGTTATTCCAAAAATTTAAAATCCTCAAAATTAAGCGTTATTGCTTTTGGGCTTACCAAAAAGAAGATCATCGATTATATTTGCTTTTATCTTAATTGCCGCCAACACCATTGTAGATTGAAGGCAAAGATTTGTTTTAGCAGTCAGCTGTCAGTGGACTTTTACTTGAAACTGAAGTGTTTGTTTTAAGAATTTTATTTGTTTAAGAAAGAATGAGAATAATGTACCTTGTGGTAATATTTTGTGCATGTTTGACACATTTAAAAAAAAAATTGAACGGATACTAAACACTTTAATTATTATTTTTTCTATTTACTTAGCTATCACACATTGCATAAATTGTCCCATCCCATTCAAGTCGATTTTTTCCTAGAAAATCCGTGTCTGTCAAACAAATACTTAATTCAAATAGTCACTTTTGTATTTTTTTAAAGTTCAAAATGTAGAAAAATAGGCCGAAAAAAGGACACCAAACTTCTTAAAACTGATCAGTTTATATTTTCAATTTTGTTTTAAAGTATAATAACAAATATGATGTATAAAGCATTTGTGAGACTTTTTGTTTCAACCAGAAATGGAATAATCGGTAAAAAAAATCATTTTTGCAATTCCGTCGTGAAACTACTTACTTTTCTTGTCATTCTTGAACGACGAAATAGCCTACTTTTCTATACCAAAAATAACAGAATCGAATAGCAACACTTTTCAAAATAAATGCTGAAAAGTTCTACGTTTCAGCACTCAAATGGGTGCTGAAAAGTTGAACTTTTCAGCACTTGTTTCGAAAAGTAACACCTTTCAAAAAATTTTTTTATTTAAACGATTTATTGTTTTTTGGAATTGCAAAAAATGTTGTATGGTCGGTGAACCTCGTTGGATAAATGTACGACTCGTGCTGAAAAAATCCTCTTTTTGCAACTTGTTGCATAAACTACTATTTTGCTTGCGAAATTTCTTCACTCGCGAATGACATAGAAAGCGAGTAACGCAAAAGAAAATCGCTCCCAAACTTCTCAAATAAAATCAATCTGTCGAAGATTTTTTGTGAATTTCCTTGTTAGCACCACTTACACCTTATTATTTTGCTTTGTTTACACACATTGCCCATCTACAAAAAGTGACTGATCATGTTTCGATGTGTGACGTTACACCTGCATGTGTAGTAGTTAAATAAATGATGATTTACTGAGATTCCTTTTAACGATCTATCATGCGCGATTTTTCTCTTGATGAGCGACAAATGATTTTCTTTTGATGATGATTCTTCCGTTGCGGGTTACAAGATATTAAAAATCAGGTTTGTCTTTTGCTTTTTATCTCAAATATGAATTCCTGAAATACGAACTTTTTTACCCCCGACTTTTTGAAATGATTAAGAGGAAAAAAAAGGCATTTTTTGCGCTAATGTTTAGGATGCTGGAAAAATTTGATGATGCACAGTAGTGATATTTTTTGAAAAAAAAAAACTAAACTATCTTTAATCATAACTTCAAAAATAAGGCATTTTTAAGAGGAATTATTCATGAGAAAATCATCTTAAAAGCCTCCATTGTTTAACTCTCGAAACTGCTGGTTCGACTTTCAATGATAGAAAATGATACTACTTCTTTTTGCTCTAATAAGGGGTTAAATACATGTAAATCAGCAAAAATATCAGAGGTTGGTATGAGCACACATTTTAAATATTCGAAAATCTGTTTTCAGGATATTTAAATATACATTTTCATCTGTTAACAAAATAATTTTGAAGACATTTGGTTGAATCATTGCCGAGATATAACTATTTGAAGTTGGCAGTTTCAAAAAACGGGTGCCACGATATCTCAACACTGCGTTGACCAAATCGGCTCAAAATGTTGGTGAAAATTCGTTTAACCAGTCCCGTGTACATGACGGAGGCTGATTTAAAAAACATTATTTTTGAAAGAGATAAAAATATTGTTTATGTTTTCCATACCAAAAACCGTAATTTTTTTATTTTTGTGATTAAAAAAAAGCAAAATTAAAAAATCGGGCTTCGTCATGCACACGGGATATGTCTTGAGAGTTTTCACCTCAAATTCCAGGCAATTTGGTCCATAACATCTCGAAATATCGTGGCACCCGTAAATCAACTCAGTGTTTTGCGAAAAAGCTCAAAAAAATTGACAGTCCGCTTTTTGCATGGCAAAATTTAGAGTTTAAATCGTCTCTAACTCAGTTTATTCATGAAATATTTTCATGAAACTTTCAGGGGTGATTAAAAAGCATCTTTTAAGTGAATTAAACATTTTTTGTGAAATCAAATTTCATGATTTCTTAAATGTATGTAACCCCTAAAGTAAAAATTGTTTTAAAATTAAAAAATTAAGAATAACTTAACACTTCAGCTTTTGACATTTGCAAGTGTTGGGCTGTAATTCAATTTGTCAAAATTATTTGTATTGAAAAAATGCAGATGATAAAATGTAAATCGAAACAATATCTTCTAAGATATTGGAGGGTTAATTAGATGACACTGAGAAAAGCTCGTTTTTAACAAAATTTAAACTAAAAAAATCCGAATCGAATAGAAAAAAACGTAGGAAATTTTCTTAACGTTTTGAAATTATATTTTGCTGAGGGCTTTTCCTTCATAAATGATTTTTTTTTAATTTCACTTCAAAATACCTGAAACATGTAAAAGGTGTCATATCACTCTCAATTAGATTTTTTTTATTTTGAATGTTAAAAATAATTTTTGAACTATTTTTCGACAGCATTTTAGATTTTTTTCAAAAATCACATGTTATCACAAGTTCACAAGTTTGGTACCAGTTTTGTGATTTTTTTCCCTGTACCTAGCTTCACAAAAATTTCAATCAAAACCTATAACATAACCGATTTTTTTTTAAATCAATGAAATTACGAATCGTAATCAAATTTGCGTCAAGATAATGGTTGCTGTTTAGTATTTTTGTTGAAAAAGATTAGGAAATAGTATATTTGAATAATTAAAAATATCTTTTAGATAGGTAATTATATAGAAGCTTTTGGAATAAAATTCTAAAAGAAAGCTAATGCCGTTGCAAATATTTTTCAAAATTTATGTCGCCCCTCCCCTTCATCATTGGTCTAAAAAATCAGGGGACAAATTTTTTTTTCCAAAAAACTTCAAAATTTCCATGAAATCAGAAGTCTAATCAACTCAATACAATCTAAAATGCATTTTTCTGCATTGATAATCATATTTAGCAGGTTTGGGCCTTTTAAAAAAAAAATGCATTTTTTTGAAATTCCAATGTACAGCACCGCAAAAAAAAATATTTTTCCCCAAAAAAAAAATTCGTCAATACTTAAATATTTTGGGAACTAATGATGGCAATACAACTGGACAGGTGTATAATGTATTTTAAAGCACTTTTTTTTATTAAAATGTTGAAACCATGGCTTGCAATTTCAATGTTTATACTTTTTTTTATTTCTTTGCCCCCCCCCCCTCGACTTTGGGTTTCAAAAAATATTTGCAACGGCCTAATTAAAAAAACACCTGTTTGGAAAGATCTAAAAAACTATTCAACATAAAAACAATTCAGCTTTGCCTTTTTGTTCTATTAAAAGAATGTAGAACTTTGGCTAAAACACAAAATTGAACATACAATCCCAAATCAGGAATCATTATTTTTGAATATTCACAAAGAACCAATTAAAAATTGAGCAACAAAAAGTAATTCAACATAAAAAAATAAACCTCGTTTTTTTTTTGTTAAAAGTTTGAATACTTCTCCGAACTTGCTTGAAAATAAAAAAAATATAATAATTGAAATAACGAGCCATCCCAAGTAACATTTTTTCCAGGAGTTCTACAAGAGCTCTTCAAGATAGCTACAGCATAGCAGTTTGGACCGCGGTTGAATAAAATTCTCTTCAAAACTTCTTCAGGAGTTTGGAAGAGTACTTGAAGAGAGTTTTATCATACCGCGGTCCAAACTGCTATGCTGTAGCTATCTTGAAGAGCTCTTGTAGAACTCCTGGAAAAAAATGTTACTTGGGATGAAATCAATATTTTAATGAAAAAAGTGTTTGAAAATGCATTATATACCTGTCCAGTTTTTGCCATCATGAGTTTCCACAATATCAAAGTATCTACGAAAAGTTTATTTTTTTGCGAATTTTTTTTTTGCGATGCTGTACATTGGAATTTCATAAAAATTCAAAGCTTTTTTAAACAAGCTAAAACATGCTAAATATTTTTATCAATGCAGAAAAATGCATTTTAGATTGTTTTGAGTTACTTAGACTTCTTTTTTTCATGGAAATTTTAAAGTCATTTTCAAAAAACTCTTTTGTTATAAAATATATGAATTCTCAAATAATTTGGTTGTAATTATTCATTCCAAAATAATATTAAAAATTTAATTTAAAGGACATTTTTTATTAAAGTTACATTGAGAGTTTCAAGCAAAAATATTTATTGAAGACTCACTTTTCCAAATTTCCATAAATTATTTAAACAATGCTCTTTCAACTAGCTGCTAAAATCAACAAAGTTGTTACAACTAAATGTACACATCCATCTAATTGCAAGCAGCCTTGAACATTTGTCACCGAAGGCTTGGCCTGCCTGTCAGTAGAGCACTAATTGTGATGATGGCACAATTAGTCTTGGAAAGGACTGCAGCAGAATCAGAAGCAGCTGCGCACGAAAAACTAGAGCAGCCGCCACTGCCATTAAAATAGTCATGAGACAAGAAAAGGCAAAATCGGAGGAAAAGAAAGAAAAAGGTTTAAATAGAACACAATTTGCAGTGTGCGCAACGACGACAAAAATTACAACATAAATACGTACACACTCACAAGCATATACAACACTCGTTCAGAAAGGCAAAAGCAAGAAGGTAGAACGAAAAACTACATTATAAATAGAGACTAATTGCATGAAAATATTCCAGTTTGGGTTTGCCGAGGCCCGGCCTCGAACCCGGGTCCTGTCGGTCGCTTGAGTCTATTGTTGGTGCGTCCTTTTATGTTGTTGTTGCTGCTGCTGGAAAGAAAAGAAAGAAATCCGGAATCACATCCTGCCCGTTCGCTTCGTTTCCAGTTCTGGTAGATCTATGTCGCACCACTATTTGTAAAACAGTTTTCCTCTTTTCATGTGAGCTGCTATTTTCTATATGTTGGCAACATCAATGCATCGTTTGGAACTGGGGTGGTTCTTTGCACTATTTTTTTTGTATTCGGCATAAAATTAATTACTAAAAATATACTATTTAAACCAGAAATATTAATTTATTAGTTATTAGTTCATTCGAATAAGTCGATTCTTTTTAATATTAAGCAAAATTTATAATTTAAGTGGACAAGTTATTTTTTATAAAACATTCGAACAATTCTCTGAAACATCGAATCTATATGATCAAAGAAGATCATTTCCCTCATTTATCCATACAAGTCTCCATAAAAAAAAACTCCAGAACCACCCTAAGCCCTCCACCTTTTCAGCAACATATTTGCCCAGCTTGTTTTGCTTGCCGGCCAGGACGACCCCGGAGTACACAATGGGGATTACATATGGTTGAATTATTGTTAATAAGTTACCTCTGGGCTTCTTGCGGCACGGCCTTCCGATTCGCTCCTCAGTGGCCTAGGTCATAATCCTCGTTTCAGAACAAAACGGCATCGTCAGGGGTAGACAAACAAACTCGCGCGATCACCAGGAAAAAAAATCAGCAAAAGAAACCAATCTGACTCTGACTTTTACTGTTTGGGGATTTCTGTCGGGACTCGGGAAAACAAACAGAAGATGCGTTTTGTCGATTTTCCTACCGTCTTTTCTTTTGTACGGGAACTGTTTTCTTGGCCGGCAAAAGATTGTAATCGATCGCACCTCTGAGGAAGCCTTGCGGGGTCCGCAAGGAGTTTATAAATAGAGGCCAGGGAGTGATTTGGCAGTTTGGTTATTTGAGCTGTTATTTGGCTTGCCGATGATTGCGAATGAATGGAGTTTGGAAAATTGTCGGCTTTTTTGTTTGCCCGAATGTTGCAGGAAACGATGCATCATTGTATTATTATCGAACTCCATTGAATTTTTATAAAGTATTCGATGGTCTTTAGTACAACTATTCTCTACAATTTTGGCTATTTTTCAATTTTTTTTGACTTTTTCAAAACCATATTATAAAAAAAATATTATTTTTGATATCGTCTTTGTTCTTGTTCCCATGTTATTTTAATTTTTATCAACGAACTAAAATTAATTCCGAGGTTAAACTTTTTTTTAATAAAAGAGGTTTTTTGAATAAACTCGATTTTTTTGCAGTCTTGCACCGTTCGACCGTTATAGCAACTCATAAGATTAAAATTTCGGAAAAATTGTCAATAATCCGCATTCTTTATTAAAGATCTTTAAAATTATTCGTAAAATCAATAGAATATGAAAAAAAAATAAAAATTTATTCTTGATTGCTGAATATTTAAAATACGCTCTATTTATAAAATTTTATAGTATTTTAAAATTGAAAAAAAAATCAAAATTGCTGTTGCAAAATATAATAATATTTCTGAAAAATTGCACTTTTTTAATAGTTAAGCCAAATTGAATATCAGATAAATTTGAGTTCATCTCATTTGTTGAGAATGTCTAGATAATTTCAAGCATTGATTATATTCAAATATTGAAAATTTTATAATATGCTAAATTTAATTTCGATTTATTTTTTAATTTTTTTGCAAATCACCCTCTCCTTCACAATTTTATAAAGGATATACAGTTTGAAACATATTGGCAATGGTCTTACCTTTTAAAAACATACATAAAATAATAAAAAAGGGATCATCTTCAAAGATTTCGAATATTTTCAAAATGCCATGTTAAATGATTCTCAAAAACTTAATTGAACAATTTTGTAGTTATATTATCAGTAGAGGTGGACAAAAAAAGAGCGAGCCGCTCAAAGAGCCGGTTTACTGAAAAGAGCAAACGAACCGTGGCTCTTTTTTAAACTCCGGTCTTTTGAAAGAACCGTTTGAAGATGATCAAGATGTCATGATTTTTGTTATAAATATAATTTATTGAATTTAAAAAAAAAAATGTTGCATTAAATTTGTTTTTGAGAATTAAAATGCAATTTCAAATATTTCAATGCTTATAAAACATAATCCCAAAAGTAAATGATTTTCTCAGCAACATAAAAAAAACTTTTCATTGTACAACTGATTGTAAAAAAAAGTAAAAAGTAAAGTATTACCGGAATACAAATTTGAACATTTCAAATCACATAATTTGTAAAATGTTACAAAAAATCTACTGAATTGGAAAATAAATAAATCCTCTTGTCCGATTAAACTTTGACATTTAAATTTTTTTATCGATTTTTTTTAAACTTCATCATCCCGGTACGAGAATCGAACTAATGACCTCTGGATTGGAAACCCAGCACGCCCCTAGTCTAAACCCATCCCATACCGGTCAGTGTTCCCAGTGAGCATATTTATTTTTTTAAGGGATCTGACTTTGCCGAGCCAGACAGGAATCGAACCCATCACTTTCCGCTTACAAGGCGAAACCCGTAACCTCTGAATGTAGAAAAGAGTTCACAGAATATTTTCTTCAGATAAAATATCAGCATTAGTTCAATTCTTACAGAAATAAACGCAATTTTAAAATAAAAAGCAATTTTTCCAGCATCTTAGATTTAAGTTTGGATGTCATTCAATTATTCGAATGTTTAGGTTCGAGTATAAATCTTGACATAGAGGTCTTGCCATGGTTTTCAAGTGCATCTTCTCGTTTTCAGTTTTTTTATCAACATATTTTATAAAAGTCCCCTGTGAATTAACTAATAAAATCACACGATTCTTAAAAAAAAACCTTTTCTAATCTAATCTAATCTAATCTAACCCTAGCGCAGCCAGTCTTTCGAGGGCATCCTGGAAAATGCCTTAGGTTAATTGACGCCTAGCATCTTCTTGTCATTATCAACATTTGCAGTGCGCCATTGCATTAACATGCATTGAAACATCACAAACGTCGAAGCGGCCAGGCCAACTGCGTAAAGTTTACCGCAAAGATGATTCGTTGAATTGGATTGAGTTTGAGCACGAGTGTTCAAACAGCAATACATTTCTGAATCTACAGGGGAGGAAGAAACGTGGGGATCCCCCGCTCACGTTCCCGTTTGTTTGGGCAATTAATCGTTGGGAGCACCATGCTAAGAAGTTTTGGTGCTCCGGGACCCTCGAGGATGGGACATCGAATTTCCGCGAATGCCGTGGACACTATTTGCCGTGGTTATAGCGCCACAACTCGCTCCGATTCTTAAAAAAAAACCTTTTCATCCAAATTTTGAAAAAAGAGCGAATGAGCCGTTCAAAAGAGCGGCTCTTTTTAATGAGCGAATGAAAATGAGCGGCTCCTAAAAAAGAGCGGGTTTGCCCACCTTTAATTATCAGATTTTATTTCAAAAAAGATGCATTTGAAATTTATATTTGATTATATGCCCAATTTTCATGACATCAGCTGATTTCATGACATTTTAATTTTAGCATTTTATTTTTTTTTAGCCAAAACTTTTCAAATAAGCCATTTTGCCCCATTTGTTCGGCTATACAAGTCCAAACAATCAGGGGCTATGAAGCTATTTTATCCGGCCTACGACGGCTCCTGAAAATGTTTTAACGACCCTTATATAAAATAATATATGTTTGTGAATTTACTAATTTGATGATTTTACATGGAATAGTTTTTTCAAATATTTATTAACAAAAATTCAGAACCTCTTTCTGGTTTTCTTTCCATTGCCATCATAAGTATAAAATCCTGTCATGAATTTTGAAATAGTATTTGAATGTAAGATTTTTTCCTTGAAGTACATTCTTTTTGTTATTTTTGTCTTGGAAACATAAACAAAATCGATATGATACAAAATGAACAAAATAAACGCATTACAAATCATCCATGAATAATATTTTTTTCAATAATTACTTCATTAGAAAGTACTATTTGTTTTGATCCGTGACTTTTTGGATTACTATAAGAAAAGAGGAATTGCACATAAAATAACAATTTTGATTTTTTTTAGAGTACAGTGTATTAAACAAAACCAAATTAAAACTTATTTTTGATTTGTTTGAACTTCTATTATTTAAAGAAGATATTTATGTAACAAATGTATTTTTCACATGTTTGATCATCAACATGTTTTTCCTTTTTTAAAATTACTTTAAAATTCAGATTGATTTTAAAAAAATAACACATGTAAAAATCATTTGAGTTTCGTACAATACTAAATAGTTCGATGCCTGAAATTTCTGATGATAATCCAAAATGTGAAAATTAAAATAGGTTATAATTTTTCTTAAAACATTTGAATTCAACAAAACCTGTTTTTTATACTAAGCGTCAACTAATGTTTGTCAAATGTTGGGAAGCCCTGCTCTATTATTTTGGCAGCTATCCCTACAAAATTGATATCTAATGATTCGAAAATATGAATTTTCAAGAAGAAATTTTAAGATCGATTTAGTGTCTTCGGCAAAGTTGTAGGTATGGAAATGGACCATAAAAAATATATATTAGTGTAGGTGATGTAATTGCATTCTTAACAGTTTTGGAACCTTGAATTTTTTGGTAAAAACCCCTGCTTTTGCCAGTTTTTAAAATATTTGCAACGGCCCTATGATTATTTTTGTTTATAAAAGAGAATAAAATTATAATTTCATGCAAATATTTTTTAAACCATTTTTTTAATGTAACGTTTAGGTTTCATTCCAGATGAAAGATTATTTTTTTAAATCATATTTAAAGCAAAAATGCAATCGAAAAGTACTAATTACTTTTTTTTAAAGAACGCCTTTGAAGTACTTTAGTCAACTTTAGTTCAACTTTGAGAAAGAAAATAGTAGTTTATGCAACAAGTTGCAAAAAGAGGATTTTTTCAGCACGAGTCGTACATTTATCCAACGAGGTTCACCAAGTTGGATAAATACGACGAGTGCTGAAAAAATCAAGTTTTGCAACGAGTTCCATACAACATTTTTTGCAATTTCGAAAAACACCCATTGAGTGAAATTTTAAGTCGAATAATCATGTATTTTGTCAATAAATCGTTTAAATCAAAAAAAATGTTGAAAAGTGTTACTTTTCGAAACAAGTGCTGAAAAGTTGAACTTTTCAGAATTTATTTTGAAAAGTGTTGCTATTCGATTCTGTTATTTTCGGTACAGAAAAGTAGGCTATTTCGTCGTTCAAGAATGACAGGAAAAGTAAGTAGTTTCACGACGGAATTGCAAAAATATATTTTTTTCGGTTTTATAAATTAGTTGGCACTGAAAAAATATGAGAAAATTTCATATGAATTTGTCTAAGAAACATAATGATTGTTTTTATCTTTCCTGAAACACAGCACCTCAAATATAAAGTTACAATAAAATTGAATTATTCTAAGTGTCACGCAAAAAAAAAAAAAATAAACAAAAATAAAGTGTCACGTATGCTCTACTTAATTTTGAAATGTCGATATCTTTGAAACTAATAATCCTATTTTCAATGTAAAAAAATGTTTTTTTTTTTAATTTGATTTCTGCGTGAAAAAAAATATTCGATAAAATTTAAAATCAAGACTGACAATTCAAAAGAGCTGAAATGCATTTTTTAAATATTTTTTAAAGAAATCAGTAAATTTTACGAATGATTCTCTTTTGACATTCAAATTCTGAACACTAGTTCCAAAGAGATTACTTTATATATTGCGCACATTTTGGGCATTTGGGTGACACTTAACAAACATAAATTTTATTTTACTTTATCTCAGGAACGGAAAGAACAACCGCTCCTGATTCTATGACGGTTTTACGGGAATTTTTTTAAAGTTGGAGGGAAAATTAGTTTTGAAAAAAAAACCATTTGTCGAAAAGTTAGTTGATGACCATTGACATACAAAATTATGCTTAGCAGCTATTTCATGAATTATTTTACAAAAATCATGAAGCGGTTAACTGATACATTTGAATTTAAAGAAGACTTAAATTCGCACCGATAAAAAAAAGGAATGATTACAGCTGCACTTTCCCAACCACAACATTCAGAGGTGCCAAAGTGCGCTCAAACTGTTTTAATTACAAACCAACGGGGTGGTCATTAGCAGCGTTTTTTGTTTTTTGGGTTTTTGCACGACAGAACCCTCTCATCACAACAAAGTTCGCTCAGCTGTGCTGTCCAGTTTTCCGTTAGTTCGTTCATATGACCATATAATTAGAGAGGAGAGAATGTGTGTTTGCTGGCTCCTGAAACCTTTCACACCATCGCCAAATTTGGGCGCGAGTTTTTCCTCACTGGTCAGTGAAACTGAATTGCATTCGTCAGAAAAAGTATCAGATAAAAAAACACTGCACGCGGGAAAATTCACCAAACTAGAACGATGGAAAATAAAACTTTTGCACACAAGGGCAGTCATTAGTGAGCAGCACTTCTGGGTTAGGGAGTAGATTAGGGTAATGTGACATATTTTTGACGTTTTTGATGTTGTAACTTTTTTTTTTATTTCGCTGTCTCTAGAAAAAATAAATAAAAATATTTAAAAAAGTTTTATAGAAAAGTCAAATTGATATCTTTCAACCCCCTTGCAAATTACTTTTCCCAAAAAAAAAACCGAGTGACTGCTTGTGGCCACCACTCCAGGACGGACTTTGCCGGATGAACGACGTGAGCGGGCTCGGACGCGCGCACAAATAACAAGTTTTAAAATGCATAACAAAATGCGGAAGAGGGTAACATCTGGTTATGTAACCGCAAAGTTGACACATATTCGCCGTGACGCCGGGGCTTCCTTCGAGCGGTTTTTTTTTGTGCAAAAAAGAGGAGGAGAAGCAGAATCGACCCCCTTTGGGTTGGTTTATTACTTCCGGTTGGAATGAGGGGAATCCATCAAATTGTGGTGAAAATTGAGAACATTTTGAAATTTTAAAATCAAATGAATTTTAACACGATTCGTCAAATATTGAACAAAATTCAAAAAATCAACAAATAAAAAAATAAGTTCAAGACTAACCAAACTGCCTTCAGGTTACCCCTTGAAATTCCACGTGTAACTCATCCTGCTCCCCGGATTGTGTAGTGATTCGTAAAACATGAAAAAACCGCACACACTTCCGTGCACAAGTACACACAAGCACACACAAGCACACACAGAGTGACAACGTTTGACGTACGGCACGGATGGCCAAAGCCAAGTCATCGAGTCGAAACGGAAGGCACACTTGGTGATGACACACACACAAACGCGGAAATGTCGGTTTGGCAGCAGCAGCAGGTCGGTCGGTGGACATCCGCGAGATGAGCTGAGCTGGGCACATTCCTGGTTCTGGGTTGGTGGACAAGGTCATGAGCGTGCCAAAGTTGAAGAATCTTTGAAAAAATAATTTGAAAAAGAAATAGAAGAAAAAATAAAAAAATAATTATATAAAAAAAAGAAAAACAGAAAAACAGAAAAACAGAAAAACAGAATAACAGAAAAACAGAAAAACAGAAAAACAGAAAAACAGAAAAACAGAAAAACAGAAAAACAGAAAAACAGAAAAACAGAAAAACAGAAAAACAGAAAAACAGAAAAACAGAAAAACAGAAAAACAGAAAAACAGAAAAACAGAAAAACAGAAAAACAGAAAAACAGAATAACAGAAAAACAGAAAAACAGAAAAACAGAAAAACAGAAAAACAGAAAAACAGAAAAACAGAAAAACAGAAAAACAGAAAAAACAGAAAAACAGAAAAACAGAAAAACAGAAAAAACAGAAAAACAGAAAAACAGAAAAACAGAAAAACAGAAAAACAGAAAAACAGAAAAAACAGAAAAACAGAAAAACAGAAAAAACCAGAAAAACAGAAAAACATAAAAAACAGAAAAACAGAAAAACAGAAAAACAGAAAAAACAGAAAAAAAATAAAAACAGAACAATAGAAAAACAGAAAAATAGAAAACAGAAAAACAGAAAAACAGAAAAACAAAAAAAAACAGAAAAACAGAAAAATATAAAAAAAGAAAAACAGCATGAAGCTTGAAACCTTAAAAAACTTGAAAAACTGGAAAACCTTGAAAAACTTGAAAAACTTGAAAAACTTAAGAAACTTGAAAAACTTGAAAAACTTGAAAAACATGAAAAACTTGAAAAACTTGAAAAACTTGAAAAACTTGAAAAACTTGAAAAACTTGAAAAACTTGAAAAACTTGAAAAACTTGAAAAACTTGAAAAACTTGAAAAACTTGAAAAACTTGAAAAACTTGAAAAACTTGAAAAACTTGAAAAACTTGAATAACTTGAAAAACTTGAAAAACTTGGAAAACTTGAAAGACTTGAAAAACTTAAAAACCTTGAAAAACTTAAAAAACTTGAAAAATAGAAAAACTACCAAATCAACAAAATCAACAAAATCAACAAAATCAACAAAATCAACAAAATCAACAAAATCAACAAAATCAACAAAATCAACAAAATCAACAAAATCAACAAAATCAACAAAATCAACAAAATCAACAAAATCAACAAAATCAACAAAATCAACAAATTCAACAAAATCAACAAAATCAACAAAATCAACAAAATCAACAAAATCAACAAAATCAACAAAATCAACAAAATCAACGAAGTCAACAAAATCAACAAAATCAACAAAATCAACAAAATCAACAAAATCAACAAAATCAACAAAATCAACAAAATCAACAAAATCAACAAAATCAACAAAATCAACAAAATCAACAAAATCAACAAAATCAACGAAATCAAATTTACCAAATTAACGAAATTAACCAAATTAATCATATCAACCAAATCAAGCAAGAAAAATCTAGAAAAAGCTAGAAATAGCCAGAAAAAGAGAGAAAAAGCTTTAAAATCTAGAAAAAGCTGGCAAAAGCTAGAAAAAAAGCTAGAAAAGGTTTAAAAAAAAGCTGGAAAAAGCTTAAAAAACTGGAAAAAGCTAGAAAATACTAGTAAAAGCTTGAAATAGCTAGAAATAGCTTTAAAATAAAGCAAGAAAACGCCAAAAAAAGCTAGAAAAAGCTGGAAAAGCTAAAAAAAGCCAGAAAAAGGTAAAATACCTTAGAAAAAGCCTGAAAAGCAAGCTAAGAAACAGCTTCAAAAAGCTAGACAAAGCTGAAAAAGCTTGAAAAAGCTTGAAAATGCTCGTACAAGCTAGAAAAAAGTTAAAAATTGCTGAAAGATTGAAATTACAAAAAAACTAGAAGAAGAAGCTCAAACAAGCAAGAAAACGCTAAAAAAACTTGAAAAAAGCTTAAAAACCTAGAAATAAATAGAAAAGAATCAAGAAAAAACTAAAACAGCTTGAAATAAATAGAAAAGAAACAAGAAACAAGAAACAAGAAACAAGAAACAAGAAACAAGAAACAAGAAACAAGAAACAAGAAACAAGAAACAAGAAACAAGAAACAAGAAACAAGAAACAAGAAACAAGAAACAAGAAACAAGAAACAAGAAACAAGAAACAAGAAACAAGAAACAAGAAACAAGAAACAAGAAACAAGAAACAAGAAACAAGAAACAAGAAACAAGAAACAAGAAACAAGAAACAAGAAACAAGAAACAAGAAACAAGAAACAAGAAACAAGAAACAAGAAACAAGAAACAAGAAACAAGAAACAAGAAACAAGAAACAAGAAACAAGAAACAAGAAACAAGAAACAAGAAACAAGAAACAAGAAACAAGAAACAAGAAATAAGAAACAAGAAACAAGAAACAAGAAACAAGAAACAAGAAACAAGAAACAAGAAACAAGAAACAAGAAACAAGAAACATTTTTTTTTGCATTTCGCGCACGCCCATGGCTAAAATTCCACAAACCTGATGAGCTCGCTGAGTCATCTGGTGGCACGAGAGTCCTCCCAAAACGGATGTGGCATTCGAAGCGGTAAAATATGCCAACATCGTCGTGCTCGTTCCGGACTTGGTGGTCTGTAACGTTTCATTAAGCTCTGCACACGTGTGTCCAACAGGACGAGCTACAAATTTTCGCCCGAGTTAAATAGTTTCCACAGTTTTTGAGCACAGTGACTAAATCTTCACTTTATGACGGAATAAATTGCGAGTTTGAGTTTGAAAATCGTTGAAATATCACTGCAATATCAGAAATCATCATTCTGCCGAGAAGAGTGAGAATTTCAGAGCAAATATTTAAACGGTGCCTTAACCACCACAAAATTGAATTTCTGCATCATGATGGGAGCATAACCACGTGCAGAAAATTCTTCTTGTCTGCGTGCGGGGAGTGGGGGACGTCGCTTGTTTGTGTAATGAATGCACATAAAAGCATAATTTTATTTGTACTTTTACGGACGATAAACAGTCTGATTAAAAGGCACTATGGTGGATGGTTGACAATGTTTGAACAACGCACTCCCACTTTCCAGTGGACTTCCCAGATGTCGCAAAAGGGATACCGTTCTGGGGGGGTGACTTTGGACATTTAGAATTGGTTGTTTTAGAAAGTTGAAATTTCAAATTAACCTCACCGTACAGTCGCTCGTCAGTTGTTGTGCGGGTGGATGAGTCGTTCGGGATCAAAAACTGGACTGAGTGGCAACAGAATGCGGGCACTTCGAGCAAACTCGACCCCACTCTCTCTCTATTTGCTTTCAATAATTCATTGCAACTATTTGGAGTCGATGTAATTTGAGCAGATCAAAGGGAGCATCCCCCTTCATAGGAATATTTTTTTTTTGTGTTCGCTTCTTGTTGAATGCACACAGCATATTTTCATGATTGCAACAGCAGCAGCATCAGTGGAATATCCCTCAGGGCAAATATTTAATGGCAAGCTCAAACAGCGCAGTTTTTGATCGAGACCATCAGCAGCGAGGAGGACGCATTTTGGGAATCGCTTGTTTTCACAAGCGAAATTACTTGGCGCGCGCTGGCTATCAGATTTCGCATGCTGGTCAACGGACGTCGACTTTATTGGACTAGAGAGTGATGAACCAGGGCCGGTTGTTTGTCCACGAGAGGTTAACTATTTTGGAGTGATGCAGGTCAACGGTTTGTTAATAGTCTGATGATGGGAATTTTGAAATAAAGTAATCCTCTTGAACTGTTATGAAGACAATTGAAATCTCAATTTTAGAGTTCAACTCAGAAATACAAAAGTAAAACAAAAATGCACCTTGCAAATTGACGTCATCATCTTAAATGGCACTTTTGAAAAGTCACGTGCGTTTTAAAGGAAAGCAAATTTATGCAGCAATTATACAAAAAACACATTCCAGATTTCAAATTTGCATAAAATTATGTTTGAAGGCATAAAATCAAGTGTCCCCAACATCAACCCAGCCAAAAAATCAATTCTTCGAAAAGCAAATGCCATGCCAAAATTTTGCCCCAAAGGCACCCAAAATTTTAAGGCACAGCCTCGCCGGGAAAGTGCATCAAACTCGTAGCCATTAGTGTCGGGGCACGCTTATTTTCCGCTGCGCGAAAAAGCGAAACCGCCGAAATTTTTCACGATGACCATCATTAAACCGCGACGGACGCGCTGCGCTCAAATAATGCGTACATGTGGTCAGAGAGGGTCAACCTGCAAGTCCACCCTGAAACTCGTTTGACGACCACTCCAGCGATAAGGACGACGACGACGACGGTAATTCGCGGGTAATTGATCAATTGCGCGGCGTGATGCTCGTGGGTCGATATTTTTTGGAAAATGAGTAAGTCACTTGAAGGTTTCTGCCTTGAGCATGCTAAAAAAAAAACTACAATACAAATAACAAAACAACAAAACACCAACTATTTACAAAATTACAAATTTTTAGCAAAGCAAATTTTTCGAGCCTAAAGTAACAAACTTTCTGAAAACAAAAACGACATCAGGTTCGTCACTTTCCTACCCAGAAAACCGGTCACCATCATCAGTCTCAACATCGTTCAAACATTGTCCCTTTCGATGAAGATCGATGGTCCGAACGTTTGACCGCGGAGCACTCTTATTTTTTATGCGCGCACCCCTTAATAGTTGTTTGCTTCATTATATTTTCGAGTTTCAGCGCGAGCAGGAAAAAAAGGGTGTGCAATTTTTCGGGTGAAATTTTAAAAGTGAGAGCCAAGCCTCGCCACGTGGGTCTGACGTAAGAACTTTTTGGTGGGGCACTTTTTGTTTCGTGAACAGCATTCTCATCTGTCATTACCGGTCTTTGAAGACGGTCGATGGGGACGGAGCGTAATTATAGCGTTTCATTTTTCTGGTGTATCAAAAAATGAGACGGGTAAGGCAATATTGGCGTAACCGTCCGGATGTGTAGTCGAAAGTTTGGGACCTTGGTGAGAAATTTCTTTTTAATTTTGTGAAAAAAAAGTGAAATTATTATTACATAATTTCTTTTTTTAATCCCTCAATACCACAAGAATAAGAAAAGCTTCATGAAAATGATTTTAACCTGAATAAACCATGCATCATAAAGTTTATACTGAAATTATATCCAATTTCTTCTAACAACATATCGGGCTTGAATAATTGTTTAAACATTAAGTCAAATCCAATAAGGCTAAAGCAAATTTTATTTAGAGTCATTGTCGTCATCCCTCCCCCCCTCCCACCACACCTTTTTTTCCAAAATCAGGGTGCAAAAAAATAACAATAACAACAATTTAACATTTCACCGAAAAAAATGTACTTGGATTATTGACGATTTCCATAACTTTACAAGGAATGGGATAATCGTTACCAAAAAAGTATCAACACATGTAGGGTACTAATCTGAACAATTCGTTGAAGGAATTTTGTCAAAATATTAATAGTGACGCAAAATTGTATGTCTTTGAACGAAAAATCAAGGCAAATGATGGAAGTCTTCACGTTAAGGCTGTTATTTTGGTAATTCATTATTTATTTTATAACGAATGGTAACTAGAGTAGTAAAAAGTAATTAAGGGGTGATTCAAGTAATTATTAATAAACTGGAGCATTTTGAAATTTTAAAAAATTGTACTTGTTGAATGAATCATTTATTTTTTTGTTGAAAATCTGTTCGGTCTTCTCTTCTTGATGCTTACAGAAGAAAGATAAAGATAAATAAACTGACTTTTTATTAAAGAGCAATTCCAGCCCAAAACAGGAGTTGTTAGGTACTTTTTTCTCGACCCTCTCCGATTTCAATGAACCTTTGTAAACACGTTTATATAAGCCATTTTTGTGTATATGGAGCCAGTTACACTCGATAATGACATTTGAGAAGTGCGTAAGTGTTTTAAATATTTTTGTGTTTCGTAATTTAAATATTGCTGTATCTCGAAGCCGTTGCATCGTATCAAAAAGTGGTCAAAGACAAACTTGTAGGAAATTTGACGGGCTTTCCGAAAAAGTACACTGAAAGAAAAAAATGCTCCACTTTTATGAGATTTTTTTTAAGTTTAAAAGCCAAATTTGAAGGTGGGCCCACGATTTTTTTTCGTTAAAAACTTTTGCGAAAATAGCATAAGATGTTACAAAAAGACTCACGATAAATGCAGCATGGAGCAACTTACTTATACTGTTTTTTCAAAAGTGTTCTAAACGTCAAAATTTTCAAAAACCGATTACAAGAGTCGACTCTCCAGACAATTTTACATAAAAGTCTCCATATTGACCATTGTCCTAAGTCCAGTCCTTGTGAAGTTACAGCGGTTTTATAAATATTTTTTTTAAAAAATAGGTTTTTTGATGGTTTTTTGCAATTTCTATACACAGAAAAAAATCAATTCTCGAAACCGTGAAGTCAGTTCACGATTATGAGAACCACGAAGGAATATATTCACGTTTATGGTGCAAATGCACCATACTCATGAATAAATTCCTTCGTGGATCTCACATTCGTGAACTTAATTCACGATTACGGGAATTGATTTTTTTCTGTGTATGACAGACTTGATTTTTCAGTTTCGAAAATATTTTTACCGGAAAGCTCGTCCAATTACCCATTAGTTTGTCTTTTACCCCATTTCAATTGGATGTATGGGCTTACAAAAACAAGCTAATTACATTGCTCATAACTGAAAACACAATATTTTTTCGGTGTAGTATAGTAACAAGGAAAGTAAATTAGCTATATTCGATGACATTTATCCAATGACCCAATACATAGCAAAATAGCAATGTTTTATTAAATAAATCTCATTAAAAAAACATTGGAAATATTTTATTTCGTTGAATGTAAAAGGTAGAGAGAGTAATTCAGAAAACTTCAGAATTTCCTGATAATAAAAATGCAATCAACTGAAATCAATTCAAAAGTCATTTTTTATGTTGTTTCCCATACTTATTTTATTTGAACTCATTTCACAAATTTTAAATTGAAATTGTACTTAATTATCAAGGTTGGTAACGATTAAATTATTGATTAATTTAACCATATCATGTTAAATTTTTTGAAAATCTAGTAAGTTTAAAGCAAAATATGTACTCACAATTGTTCACAAAATACCGTATTTTTTGGAAAGTACTCAAATTTTCATAATTTGCAATATGGGTATCAAGCAAAGCGAAATCGTGTATGCTTTTTCAATTTATTAGAGTTTTTTGGAAAAAACTAAAATTTTGACAAATTACCGTATTTTTTCGAAAATACTCAATTTTTTAAAATATGTCAATGTGGGTATCAACGAAGCGAAATTTTGTTTATTTTTTCACTTCATAAGAGATTTTTTTTCTATAAATTACAAAAAAAAAAACAAAAAACAGTACGGTTGTTTCGAAAATACACTAATATTCAAAATATACAATATGGGTATCAAATGAAGCGAAATTTTGTTTGCTTTTCACTTTATTAGAGTTTTTTTTTTGAAAATACAAAAAAATCAATATGAGTATCGATACGTAATTTTGTTAAAATTTAAGTATTTTCAAAAAAAAAACTCTTAAAAGTAAAAAAGCAAACAAAATTTCAATTGTCTTGATACCTTTATTCCAAATTATTAAAATTTTAGTATTTTCGAAAAAAATGCGGTAGTTTGTGAAAATTTTAGTATTTTCAAAAAACTCTATTGAAGTAAAAAAGCATACACATTTTCAATTTGTTTGATACCCAAATTATAAAAATTTTAGTATTTCAGAAAAAATAGGTTTTTTGTGAACAAATTTGAGTACATATTTATACTTTGAAACTTACTATATTTTCAAGAGTTGTAATATTAGTGAAAGCATTGAAAATTTAACATTATATCATGTTAAATTTTCAATAAATCGATTTTAGAAAGATTTTAAAAATTCGTTCCTGACGATAACGATAACCATTATCGTTATCGTCAGACGATAATATTATCTACGATAATCTTATCGTTTAACAACCTTATTAATTATCTTTGATGTTCTGGAAACAATTTATTAATTTTAAAAATGAAACTAATTGAAGTGGTATGATTCAAATACAATTTTATAATTTTTAAATCAATCAATACAGTATAAAATTTCTTAAAAATCAGTTTATAAATAATGTCTCAAATTTTGAACATATTTTATATCGTTCAAGTTCACAGTTAGAATCGACTAATATTTAAAAATATAAATTAAAATCAGCTTAAAAATCGCATTTTTTCGCATTTTTTTTATCGCCTGTTGAATTTCCTTTTTTCATAGTTTTTTTTATTCAGGTGAAACTTTGTCTATACGTTTCTTATGGGCTCACTTTAAGTTGAATTCCTAAAATATCCGTAATGAAATTTGAAAATTTGTGATTTGAAAAAAAGAAAATGTTGCCCAAAAATATTTCAAAATCATTTTTAAATACAGAATCAAATTTGGAATCGAAAAAAAACCTAACGTTTTTTAGAAATATCGCCGTTGCAAAGTAAATGTTCTATTTTATTTTTGGCTAATGAAACACAATTATCTAGGCTTCAACGCTTACAAAATAAAATCATGCGTTTAATTTTAAAATGTAACAGATTCACTTCTTCGACCTGGATGTTAGATGTTCTGCAATGGCTATCTGTGAAGCAAAGGATAATTTTTTCGACTATGATTTTTGTGTTTAAATTAGTCAATGGTCTGTTGCCAAGATATTTATGTGATCGAATTTTAAGAGGCAGTGATCTTCATGACCACTTTACGAGAAATGCAAATGAACCTCGCACTCCGAATTTCTTATTTGGAGCTGCCCAGAATTCCCTGTTTTATAAAGGTGTGAATATATTTAACTCGATGCCCTCACAAATCAAACAGTCAACGACAATAGCAGAGTTTAAAAGACAGTGTTGCTCGCACATTAAATTAGTATTTTAAGTTTACTTTGTATATTTATATTTTGACAGATTTCTGAAATGAACGCACAAGTTAATTGCTCAGTTTGACCGCATGATGATGATGGATTTTTGTTTTGTTTTCAAATGTTGGTTTAAAGTAAAGTTAAAAAAAGATAAATGAGTAGTCTACAAAGGTTTGAGAATCGCGCGCGGTATGCAAATATATGTGCCTTAAAAGGTGACGATGAAGATATGTAATAGTTATTTCTAAGTATGATGAAAATTTGTAGTTGCTCTGAAGACGGGAGAGCTCGGAAGGCAAAAGGGAAAGCTAATCTAGTAGGTTTTGGCGGTCGAAAGATAGGGTCTCGAAACGTACTATGTTTGTAGTCAAAGGTCGTGACGTACACTCTGTCAGCTAAAACAGTAGGGTGCGATCTCGGGCAATGCCAAAGTAGTCACTTAGTAGAGACCCAGTTCAGATAGATACAAGTAAAACTATATGTGCACCGAAAGAAAGTTAGTACCAGATGCGTAGCTAATACTGTTACAGGCCTATAAACTAGTAATCAACAATAGAAATCTGAGCACGGAGTTACCTGAAGGCTATTTTATATCTGCTATGAAAAATCAGTTCGTTTTTCTTTGCATAACTGATTCAAATGTTCAATCAAAATTATCATAACGATAACTCGTCCAGCTCAAACCATTGTAGGGGTAAGAGGTGGGACCATCATCATCATCATCATCATTGAAACACCGCATCAGCGATTTGCAGCCGGCAAATGTCTCGAAAAGTGCATTTTTCCTTCCTTCAAATTGGATGATAGCTGGCTGTAGGCAGCTCTCTCGAAAAAGCAATTCCAGCGAAGCATAAACTTAAAACAAAAAAACGACGCCAAATCATAAAAAAAAACCTTCTCGAGCGAGAGAAAGACTCCAAAATCAGAAAACAAACGACTGCACCGGCGCAAGAGGAAACTCGTTTTCGGCCGTGGAAAGCCGAAAAATTGCACCTGGCCGGTCGTGCCAACCACGAGGCTGCATCTTTCGAAGTGGTTTTTTTTTTTGTTTTTGCTTTTCGGTTTGCCACTTTCGAGGCGCGGGCTTATCTTTGGAACCTTGACTGTGCCGAAGCCTTCTAATGATACTGTGGAGTGGAAACCGTGCATTTATTATTGTTTGTTGTGTGTTATCCTTTGGGGCACTCTGGAAAAGAGACAACGTTCTGACTAGTGTTTGCGATTGGGCTAGTTGGGGTGAAATCAGCAAATTTTGAAATTAATATCAACGGAAATCATTACTCACAAAAGGGTCTTTTTTTTAGCATTGCTGATTGGAAGGCGCATCGACTGGTTAGTTAAACAAACTTCATTCTAATTTAAATTAACGCTTAGGATTGCAACACGATCAAGAAGACCATACCATAGTTTCGTAGCTCGGAAAGCAAGAATAATTTTACTGTCATTTTACGAGTCCCCTCCATAACATCGCAGCTTAGAAGGCATCGTCACCGATGATAGTTTGTTTTTTTTTTATTTCTCATCACAACTAACGTAAATCGGGGAACAATGAATTCTTTTAATTTCTTCAATTTTTACCCCACTGACCCCTTACTTTGCTTCCCAAATAGAGATATACTGCCAGCCCGTGAAGAGGCTGATGTTTTCCCTTTTTCCGTATCGAATATGTCGTCTGACAGACACCATTCTTCGATGTTTATATCCATCTCCGTATACCAAAGAACATAAACACAAACATCCCTCCATCAGAGCAGGCCGCAAAGAGGTTCGTCTCTTATCAGTTCGTCGGAGACGCATCACCTTCCTTCAAAGTGGTCCCCGATAAAAGCGCCTCAAACGATGACGTCTCTCGCAAGACTTGACGGCAAAAGCCACGTTTTATGGACACAACACAAAACAACAACAAAAAAAATGACTTTACCTTTAGGCCCAAGAACGGCACGGCGAAGGCAAACCGGCAGAAAATTAAATTCAATCAAAATCATAAAAAAAATATTGCACCTGCCCGGAACGGCGGTCGTCGGGAATTTTCGGACTTTGGTTGGTCGTGTGGTTGGTTTTGGTGAATGGACGAAAGTGATACTTGCAGGAATTATGTTGTCTGGAAGGTGGTGAGGATAAGACAAGGGAGAGCGAAAGGGAGTTGTGGATTAAGTGGTCGAGGGCATGTGAGGGCTTTTCTGCGAAATGGTTTTTCGGTTTGTCTTAAATCAGAGGTATCTTAAAAATGCAATTTTAAATTGAAGTTCAACAAAAAAAAACTGTAAATATGGAAGAAAATGTATCAAATTTTATTTACATTTCAAATGCGAATTTAATTTTGCAAATTACCGCTTTTCCCAATTTTTGGTCTTGATTTTTTTTTATCAAAAAGAAAGACTTAATGTTAGTTAGTTGACATACAATATCTTATCAGTAGTTTCTGAGATATCAGCGATTAAAAATACACTGCTTTTGAAAAAAGAGCAGAAAACCTCATTTTTTTATCTTTTTGTGTCTGAGTTCCAATCTTAAAGCTCTTTAGAAAAAAAATAATGACAATTTTATGAACTTTAAAAAAACATCGAAAAATCATGGAAATTAAAACTGAAGAAAATAATTTAAAAATCGCAGTGTAATAATTTTTGGAATTCTTATTTTTGATATAATCATTTTGCAGACGGTGTTTTCTTTCAAAATTTCTGTTAAAAAAATCGATTTCAAATCCAATTTAACAACCTAAAATTATGTTAAAAACATTGTTTAACATTTTTCAAGTTTTCAAAAAAAAAATTCCTTTTCAATTCTCTAAGAAACACAACCATTTTGTTCAAAAATTGTATTTTTGTGTCGGTTGATCTCGTTTCTAAAAAAAAAGAAAAAAAAAATATAAATTCTGTTAGAATTTACTTTACTTTACCGAAGACTTACCGAAGTATTTTTATTTTGATCATTTTTCAAAAGGTCAGTTGCCAAATATGATTGGTTTGTTGTTTGAACGAACCAATGGTGCAAAGTAGCATTTTGGGCACTGGGAAGCCGGAGCGACTAGCTCGGAAATCAAACATTGCTTTTTTTAAGACTTTGGTAATTATTAAACAATATTTGATGATGCAATTTGAAAATATAAAAGCATTTTAAATTTACAAAGAACACAAAAAAACATAAAAAACTGCAAATTAAATAAAATGTTCTGTTTAAAATTTTACTGGTCTGATTACTTGTTCTGAGATGTTACATTATCTGATAAATTAAAAGGATTTTTAAGATATTATACACAGAAAAAGATGGTTATATTACACCTGGGAATGGCGACAGATAATCTGTCAAAAAATTGTGTAATTTTACATCAAGAAATGGTAAAATTTTCATCAGTTTCTGATGAATTTCATACTTTACACATTTTTAAAGGTAAAATTACTCAAAAAAGTGGTGATATTCAACCAACCAATTTTTCAACTTTATAATTTTAACTTTTTTCTGAAACGAATTTATTTTCCAGACGATACCTAACGAAAGCCTAACTAATGATAAGACATTTACGAAAAGAACTGATAATTCCAAGAAGTTTGATAAAATACAATATCAAAAATAAATTATAAATTACTGGTTGAAAGCCGTACCAGACGCAATATTTGAATGATTTTAAATGATATGAACAGAAAACAAATTAATAAAAGGACATCATTAATTGAGAAATGAGGGCTTTTAAGTGACTATTAACAAAAATTAACTAGAAGTTCATCTTCATCACAATTCTTTTTCACAGCAATTTGCTGCTTTATTTAAAATTTCGAAAAAAAAATTGTTTTGATGTTTTTTGTAAAAGAATTTTATTTTTTCATATTTGGTTTAAAAATTTTTCAACTGAATGTTATAAATTCGAAACTTTTTTAAAATGATATTTACATTTTTAAATGAACGAAAATTTTAAACAAAATGACTAATACCTTCCGAATTTTATACTGTTAAAAATGGCTCCGAATAAAAGTCTTTACAATTATATATTTTTTACTCAATTTGCATCTTTTCAAGTCATTTTATTGGAGAAGAACATTGAAAAAAAAAACATTCGTATATCTAAAATTTACCTTAAATCCATTTACATTTTATAGCAATGTCTTTTGAAAATCTAGGATTTAGTTAGGGCATTTAAAATACTTTTCAAAATCAATATTACTCTTACCATAATATTAAAAGCTGGTTTGCTTTCCCTTCGAATATTTTTTTCTAGAGCAATTACATATAAATTATGAAATTTAATTTGTGTCATTTAAAACAGTGTAATAATTTTTGGAATTCTTTTCAACATTACCGACATCTTTGCCAAATCACTGAATAAATTTTGATATTATTTTACTACAATAATTGTAAAAAGTAAAAATTCGTATACAGAGACATGTACATATTTTTCTAGGTAAAATTATATTTTCTTTAAACAAAAAACTGTCAAAGTTTTCAACTGATCCTCAATTGTTTTTGTTAAGGCGATGCAATGATTGAGCATGTTGTTAATAAAGGCACACATGTTAAGATAAATAAAGAAAAAATATACTTCAACCTTAATAAAACGCCTACTTTGATGAAATATTGAAAAAATGCATTTTTCAATTGAATAGGCAATCAACCCTTCAAATTTGACTAAAATGGGGAAGCAGAACTCTAATTTGATGTTAAAAGCAAGAAGATAAAAAATTAGAAAAAAATGATAATGATTCGATTATCCGAAGTCCCATACAAACCTTCGGATAATCGAAACTTTGGATAATCGAGTCTGGACTGTATTTCATAATAACCGCTTGGATCAAACACTTTTGACAGTAAAAATCAAACACCTCAAAAGCGAAGTCACTCAATGAAAACCCCATCAAATCGCTCCCAGGCCAATCAGTTCCGTATCAATCCAATTTAAACAAACCAATTCTGGCCCTCACTCCTGCTGACAGCGTCCAATTTTGTCAGCAAATAATAAAACTGGCCTTTCCCTACTGACCCACTTCCCAGCCAAAATTCGATTCCTGGTACCATCATCAGAGGAAAGACTTGTCCAGCAGCAGTTTCATATTGATATTGAACCCCGGCCTGAATAGGTTCATTTTTATAGGCCTTGCTGGGCGCGCGCTTTTTTTTTTCCTCTGGCCAATCCAAAGCCAATAATAAATGCACCATATGCCTTTCGGGGCAATAAAGCTTTCCCGCATTTTTGCCATGGTAGCGAGAGAGACCTCACTTTATTTGCTGGAATCCTTTTTTTTTTTTTGCCGGGATGAAAACTGTATCGGCATTTTTCATCATCTTTTCCCTAACTGTATCTTTCAGAGCATACATTTAAGAGTTTGGGGGTTGCAGTAGAAATGTGGGCAACATGCTTTCCAAATGGGTGGTTGGGCTTCGACTTTTGAGGGGTAGTTTGAATAAAAGCTGGAGTGTGAAGACGAGGGGGCATTTGGGAATGATAACAGATTTGCTTTCTTTCGGTTTTATTGTCATAAGAATAGGGAAAGTGCAAAAATATGCGATACACAGATTTGAGAATGTCTCTTAAATGTTCAAAAAAGCATGATAAAATTGAACAATTTTTCTATATTTATTTCAAGATTTTTAAGGTTTTTGATATTTGAATGCATTAATCTTTAAAAAAAACTGGCATTGCTTGAATCCATTTTTGAAAATAATTATTTTTGAAATGTTTAAGATAACCAAATTATACCATCTATTGAGTTGTGGCACAAGTTGTTCAAAATTCATTTGGGGAATGCTCGATAATAAGTGTTATCTAGCCTTTTTAAATGTTGAAGCTGATTTGAAAATTTTGAGCGCATTTCTTGCATTCAAAGAATTGGAAAGTTCTACAATACTTTAAATTTTTGGCATTCAAAATCGAATGCATATTTGGTGAGTAAAAAAAAAATTGCTGAGTTCTCTTAATGAATTTACGTTTTTTTTGATATTGTAGAGAAAATTTCATTGCTTTGTTAGCATTCTTTCCATAGGTCCTATCTCAACAATCATTGGTCCAAGTTTCTATATCTTTGAAACAAATTTATAGCAAATTTTCTGATATTTTGAAAAAAAAATCGAAGTTGGTAAAACTTTGGCATGACTTCTGCAGGTAAAAATGTCTCGTATTTAATTTTTTAGAGTTTTTAAACTTAAAAAAACATGTCTTAACGAAAAATCGGCAACACTTCCAAATATATTTTTACCAACTTGTGTCATATCTCAAAAGATGTCATTTGTCATCTTCTAAAACGTATTTGAAAATAATTGCAGCATCCTTATCCCTACTTTATCAAACAAAATTATCTTTGAGACGGCTCAAAATAAATGATTTCTCATGAATATATATTTGCTTCGATCATTACTCAGATAAAAAAAAAATGTTTTACATGTTATATTTGGCGTCATCCATAAAGTATGTCACGCTCTAGGGGGGGAGGGAGGGTCTGAGGAAGTGTGACATTGCGTGTTATAAGTACAGGTAAGGCTACCAACTCTTGCTGAGCAAAAATCCGTACACTTTGCCGACTTGACACCATGGTATAACAAAAAATGTCAATGAATTATTCAGATGAATTAAATTTAATAAATTTGAGACATAAACATATAAAATTGTGTCGTTTTTATAGCTAACAAATTTCACAAAATGCTATCAGAGTGCTTATGACTTGCACGTTTAAAAGTATTCATAAAATAAACCGTGATTTGAATCAAATCATTATGTTCTTCAATTTTTTTGTTAAACGTTTAAAAGTTTACGAAATGTCAAGTTTGCTTTTACGAATAATATCGTTCTTACCCAAGTAACATTTTAGGCTTTATCAAAGCTGTCACAACCGCTATAAAACCTATCAGCCAAAACCAACATTAAAACCCCTTAGTCGTAACAAACTCCCCAGAACCTTGATAAACCCCACTTAAAACCCAAAAGGACCTCCGCAAAAGGTTGTTACGGCCTATTTATAAAACCTACATGGGAGTTCAAGGCTTTACAACTGAATCCTAACAACATCCATAAAGCCTTGATAAAACCTTTGTTAAAACCTAGTCAGGAGTTATGGAAAAATGACATTTCATACGTCTTCAAACGTCTTATGTCAAATAGGTTTTATTTTGGCAAAAATAAGTCTTCGTCTTGCCAAATGAAATTATGGAGATGGTTGTCAAAAATGACGATGAAAAATAATAGATTAAGAGGTAATCCAAATAATTTGAAAGCTTATTTCTCGCAATTGATGGCCCAAATTCAGCTGCGGTTGAAATTTTATTGATAAATGTAGGGGAGATAGAGCCAAAAAATATAACTCGCTTCATCAAAAATCAATATTTTAAAATCATAGTGTTTAATGTTAAAAAATATTTTATTGCAATTCTTTGAAAAAAATGTTCAAAATTTTTTTAAGCATCTATCGCTATATAAATCACACCAGAAATTCAGCATAAATGTGTGTTTTCATCAAATTTAAATCAAATTTTTCAGTTTTCTATTTTTTCAATCAAGATGGCGGTCAATCATATTCAATCAGAGCACGCGTTTAGCGCCATATTTATGCATTGCTATTTGGCCGCGATAAATGCTCTTTCAGGAGCTTATGGTTTTAAGTGAGCTTTTTACATGCCTAATGGCACTTGACAGCTACAACACCCTAGGTTTTAACAAAGCATGCGATAAAACCGTTTGGCATGGCATTGCCATCTGGTTTTCAAGCCTCTGTTAAAACTTTCATAAAACCTTATTGAAAGCCAGTCGGCTTTTATTTCCACCTGGTTTTATGTCCGAGGCATAAAACCCTGTTAGAACCTTTTAATTAGCTCTTGCTTGTTGGTTGCGGTGAATGCCCAAATAAAACTATTAGGCAGTGAAGATGCTACAATAAACCCTTAATAAAACTTGGTGGTGGCTTGTTGGTTTAAAAATGTTACTTGGGTAGTGTTTTCACGGTCACTTTTCCAGAGTTTTTTTTTTATTGAAAAGGTCCTATAACATGTGAAACACAACAGTTTATAGGACCTTTAAAAAACTATAGATTTGTTAACATTCCAACGCCCAAGGCTCCAAAAAAGTTGGAACGGTAACTTCAACTCGCTGGTTCTCGGGCATAACTCAACCAATCAAGATGATTCTTCTTTCCAGTGATTTGTTAGAATGTCTAGATGATCCTAGAACTTGGCAGAACTTAATTTGATCAAATCTGTAATTTTTGCGATCAAAAACATCGTTCCAACTTTTTTTTTCGCGTGTAAAAAAAATTCGCCAAAAATTCCGCGGAGGCAGTCGTTTTGAAAAAAGGTGGAACGATGTTTTCGGTCGCAGAAATTACAGATTTGATCAAATTAAGTTCTGCAAAGTTCTAGGATCATCTAGACATTCTAACAAATCGCTGGAAAAAAGAATCATCTTGATTGGTTGAGTTATGCCCGAGAACCAGCGAGTTGAAGTTACCGTTCCAACTTTTTTGGGAGGCTTGGGCGTCCGTGTAAGTTGGACATGCGTTGAGCGTTCCAGTGTTAATTCAAATGTTCAAATGTTTTCACAAGTTTTAGAAAGCCTTTGGAAAGGGATAAATATATTTATTAAGGAATTTCTAAAAGAACAATTCTAGAGCTTTTTTTAAAAGGTCCTATCAACATATGAAAGACAATAGTTCAAAAACTCTAGAATTATTGATAATCAAGTATGAATTAAGGAAACCTAAAAAAAACTCTCCCTTTTTAAATCAAACTCACAGAAAAACAAAAATTTCTAGTTAACAAAAGCTTCGACCAAATCAAAAAAGCAATTCAATGATTAAAAAGTTGTTGAAATTCCGTACAAATCCGTATTATGCGTAAAATTCCCTACAAAAATTCCGGCCTGTTAAAAATCCGCGAAGAGGTTCGAAAATCCGTATGGTAAGCAAAAAATCCGTACAGTTGGTAGCCTTAAGTATAGGAAAAGCGTGACAAAGGGGGGGAGGGGGGGTAAATTGTGGCTGATTTTAGCATGACGTACTTTATGGATTAAGCCTTTGATATTTGATTGAAAATAAAAAAAATAGCATCAAAATTCTTTTACTTAAAAAATATTTTAAATTCTGATACACAGTAAAAGAGACAAGATCAGAAACCTATTAAAATTTGTCTTAAGGTTTATTCAAGAGCAAATTTTGGTATCATACCAATTTGAGGTATTGTTTAGATATTGAAAAAATGCAAAATTTGGTATTTTTTGATTTTACAGTATTTTATAAAATTCCTCTTAAACATTGGGCAAATTTTGATCAATTTTGACAAGGTCATTAATTTTGCGCTGAAATGATATCTTAAAGCGAATGATTTAATTGAAATTCAAAAATTTCCAACTTGATTTTTAAAATTATTGATATTATTATGTTATTAATACCCCCTAAGGGAATGACTTGAAATTTTGAAAAATTTGGATACCACATTATGGTATTATTTTGGTATTACAGTATTTTATCAAATTTTTTCGAAACTATGGGTAAATTTTGACCAATTTTGACAAGACTAGCGATAAAATGACTTAAAAACCAAAAAAATCAAGTTGATATTTTGTATTTTTGATATACCAACTAAAAAAATTATTAAAATTGCAACATTACTGGACATTACTGGGCAACCAATGGCGCATTTTGGTCCCTGTTAATAACCCAAGTATTATCAAGTATTTAAAATTGTTCATTTGTTTTGAAGAAAACTTTCGTTATTTTTAAAAAACGAAATAGAAATACAAACCCATAATTCGTTGATTGTGTTATCTATGAGATTTGTGTTGGATGTATCGCTAGAATATTCACACCAAAAAAAAGCAGTTTTTTTCTTTTAGTTTGTGGTAAACAGGGAGGCTTTCTCGACAAACATTTACTAATTATGTTTGATTGGTTGAGTTCTAATTTAAACCACTGTCGGAAATTTTACTTAAGTGCATACAATTGAATAACTTAACAATTGCAATTATTCCTTTTAACAAATGAATTCATTAGACAATTTTTAATTAATATTACTAATTATTTAAGGATGTTTCCAATAAAAAAAATGGAAATAATTAAAATTGTAAAACAATTCAAGAAATTGCAAAAAAAAACTTGTTTTTTAATTACTTTAGGTTGACCGAGCCACGTAGCCCAGTGGTAACGCTTCCGCCTCGTAAGTGGTAGATCGGGGTTCAAATCCCAGCTCGGACCATCACAACTGGTGATCTTATCCCTTCTGGATTCGATTGCTTAGTAAAGGGAAGGTAGTGTATCGTCACAAACTGGACCTTATCACGACACCTTAGGGAGGCGACCTATGGAATGTTAACATTAACCTTAACATGTTAACATTAAGTTGAGAATGAAATTGCCACTGAATCCGCTTTGTAAATGCCGGCCCCGATACTCTTCAAGGGTGTTCCCCTCAGGAACTGGGAAAGATTTACTTTACTTTAGGTTGAGAGAATTCGTGAGAATTCAGTGGGATTTAAAAGTGGTCAAAATCTCAAATTCTCAAATCAAATTCTTCAGAATTCCACTAATTACTTATCATTAAAATTTATCTAAATTTGTTTGAGGTAAGTTTTTAATGTATTTATTTTGAAAAGTTTAGAAATTACAATTTTGCAGACACAATTTTGCAAGATTTCAAATAAAAGCAGACAACTCTCTAATTTTGGCAACTTTTCTAACAAACTGTACTGAGCAATTCTCTGAGATTTCGGTCATTAGATTTCTTTGTATTTTTTAATCCGGCTGAAACTTTTTTGGTGCCTTCGGTATGCCCAAAGAAGCCATTTTGCATCATTCGTTTGTCCATATTATTTTCCATACAAATTTGGCAGCTGTCGATACAAAAATGATGTATGAAAATTCAAAAATCTGTATATTTTGAAGGAATTTTTTGATCGATTTGGTGTCTTCGACAAAGTTGTAGGTATGAATATGGACTACACTGAAAAAAAATGATACACGGTAAAAAATTTTTTGGTGATTTTTTATTTTACTTTTTGTCAATAAACTTGATTTGCAAAAATTATTTGATTTGATATGTTTTAGAGGACATCAAATGCCAACTTTTCAGAAGTTTCCAGAATGGGCAAAAAATCTTTGACCGAGTAATGATTTTTTGAATCAATGCATTTTTTTTTCAATCCAAATATTGGTTGCAAAAATTTTTCAACTTCATTTTTCGATGTTAAATCAAATTTGCAATCAAAAATTACTTTAGCGAAATTTTGATAAAGTGCACCGTTTTCAAGTTATAGCCATTTTTATTTAACTTTTTTCAAAATAGTCGCAGTTATTGATTTTTAAAAAATTGTGCCCATGTTTGCCCACCTTTGAAAAAATATTTTTGAAAAGTTGAGAAAATTCTCTATACATTGCTTTATCGGACTTTTTTTGATACGACCCTTAGTTGGTGAGATATTGCCATGCAAAGGTTTAAAATCAGGACAATTCTAGATTAAATTTTCAAAACAACCTATCCCTCATGGGTTTCCTATGCAGATAGGGTCTTTTGAAAATTTAATCGAGAATTGATGTTTTCAAAGTCTCACCCAAACAACCCACCATTTTCTAATGTCGATTTCTCAGCAACTAATGGTCCGATTTACAATGTTAAAATATGAAACATTCGTAAAATTTTCCGATCTTTTCGAAAAAAATATTTTCAAAAATTTTGAATCAAGACTAACATTTCAAAAGGGCGTAATATTGAATGTTTGACCTTTTTGAAGCGTTAGTCTTGATTCAAAAAAAATGAAAATATTTTTTTCGAAAAGATCGGAAAATTTCACGAATGTTTCACATTTTAACATTGTAAATCGGACCATTAGTTGCTGAGAAATCGACATTAGAAAATGGTGGGTTGCTTGGGTGAGACTTTGAAAACATCAATTGTCCTGATTTTAAACCTTTGCATGGCAATATCTCAGCAACTAAGGGTCGTATCAACAAAGTCCGAAAAAGCAAAGAATAGAGAATTTTCTCAGCTTTTCAAAAATATTTTTTCAAAAGTGGGCAAATATGGGCACCATTTTTTAAAAATCAATAACTGCGACTATTTTGAAAAAAGTTACATAAAAATGGCTATAACTTGAAAACGGTGCACTTTATCAAAATTTCACTTGAGTACTTTTTGATTGCAAATTTGATTTTACATCGAAAAATGAAATTGAAAAATTTTTGCGATCAATAATCCGATTTTTTGAAAAAAATTGTATTGATTCAAAAAATCATAACTCGGTCAAAGATTTTTTGCCCATTCTGGAAACTTCTGAAAAGTTGGCATTTAATGTCCTCTAAAACATATCAAAAAATAAAAAAAAAATAAAAATAGTATTTTTTTGCAAATCAAGTTTTAGTGACAAAAAGTGAAATCAAAAATCACCAAAAAATTTTTACCGCTTATCATTTTTTTTCAGTGTAGTCCATATTCATACCTACAACTTTGTCGAAGACACCAAATCGATCAAAAAATTCCTTCAAAATATACAGATTTTTGAATTTTCACATATCATTTTTGTATGGACAGCTGCCAAATTTGTATGGAAAATCATATGAACGAACTAATGATGGAAAATGGCTTCTTTGGGCATACCAAAGGCACCAAAAAATTTTCAGCCGGATTAAAAAATACAAAAATTAAAATTAAAGAAAAAAGACTGATTCCATAAAGAACTGTACTATTACAGTCCAAACTCGATTATCCGAAGGCCTTGGTCAAATTTCACTTCGGATAATCGCATCACAAAAAAATATTTTTTTTGCGTTTTATTATTTGTGATTGTCGAGTTTAAGTATGACCCAAAACTGCTCTGAAGTGATTTAAAAATTTTAAATCCAGGATTGCGGCCAAAATGGCTGTGACGAAATATTTGAAAAATGCATTTTGTAATTTAATAGGCAATCAATGATTCGAATTTGACAAAAATGGGGTTACAGAACTCGTATTTGATGTTAAAGTAAGAGAATAAAAAATAAGATTTTTTTTTGTTAATGATTCGATTATCTAAAATCCCAAACAGGCCTTGGGATAATTGAATATTAGGATAATCGAGTTTTGGCTGTATTGCAAATTTTGTAAAGACTCTTTATTTCTTTTTTTTTCAAATAACAGTCTTTGGCATTATAACCTAAATTTTTCGTCTATTTTTTATGAAATTGTTTGCAAGAAAAAAACAATTTTTTCCGGCATCGACAGAAATATTTGGTCATTTCATAACATTTTGAAAAAAAAAGTTTGTTTAAGTGTCCTTCCTGGACACAACGCTTGTATGTCGTGGCATTCAAAACAGGAAGCACCCTGGAATCATATTTACATTTTCCTGCCTTCCCCATTTCCCCCTGCAGCAAAACCATTCCAGCTTCATTCCAAATTCCATCGCAGCAGTGATCTATATCATAGAACCATTCCAGAGCAAAACATCCTTTCTCTGATTTTTCTACGATATTTTCACACACCATCACAGCGAAAAAACGATCCCCTCTTTTAGTGTGGAGAGTGCTGCTGAGGAGTGTGTTTTGCTTGGCGCCTTGCAAAAATCTCTTCGCCAAATGGATAGTTGCTCCTTAAGCACACACACACAGGATGCTGATGGCGATGATGACGGACGGACTTGCCTGACACATGCACGAATTGAGGTTATGAGCGCAAGCTGACAGAGAATGATGGTTCTTTTTTTTATTGTAAAAGGGTGTGTGCCAAAAAAGGATGTGGTTTATTCTGGCTTTTGGCTCTTTCGTTCTTTGATTTTTATTCTCGAGCCCGGATAGAAGTAAAAAAACGAGTTGAATCCTGTTTCGAATCATTTCACGGCTCGTCCTCATCGTCGTCGACGTCGTTTATGAAAGGAGTAAAGAAATTGCAAACCTGGGTCGGCCGGAATCAAGCTTGCTTCCTGTTTTTTATTCATCTTTATTAAGGAATATTTCCGTCCTTTTGCTATAAACGATTTTTTTTTCGTGTGCACACTTTTCTTTCACTGGAACTAAACGTTTCTTCCGCTCACTTTATGTTTATGATTTTTTTTGGGTTGCTTGTGGCAAGAGGAAGAAAGGTGTGCGGTTTTTTTGCTATTATAAATTTGGCTGATTTGTGGGAACTTTTCAACTGCAGGAAATCATTGCAATTGAAAATTGCCGCTGTTTCCTGTCGATTGTAGTGAATTTATAATAATATGTCTTTGAAGTTCTGAAATAAATCAGTTTGACTTTCATGAATCCCACCCAGCCCTCATCGATGCCATCAGTATTACTGATTTAATTAAAAACTAACCCTTCGTAATCAATCAAAATTCATCAAGCAATCAGCTCTACTTGCGAAAGCAACCCCCTCCCTGCTGATTGACTTTGTACTACATGGGCAGCCTTTATCGATGAATCGGAGAGCTAAAGCAGACACATTCCTCTCTATGGCTTTCAACTTCTGTGTTGCTATAGTTTTTGTTCTGCTAGCAAGCTTCCATGGGCTACAGCTGGTGTTCTACCCGACACGTTAAGCTGCAAAAAGCTACTGGAATCAACTGATTGAAAGCAGTTCGAGAAGGTAATATCAAAAGAGCTGGAAAAGAGTTTTATGGTGGCTTACATTTACCTCAGAGTTAATTTATTTTCAAAAAGTGTTTGACTATTTTACAAAGCAACATATTTTTGCAATACTATTCTGCAATTCAAAAAATCAAAACAATACCATAAAAATTAATATTATTTAAATTACATGAATAATTCGTCTATAGAAGTTTTCAAAAAATGGCAAGCTAATTATAATAACAAATTATCTAAATTTCCAAAATGCCTTATCGATTTGGTGTCTTCATTAAATCAAACTTCATTTTTTAACGACCTATGATCGATTAAAGTTACTGACAGAAATCATACCAAAGTTCATTTTATTTCAAATTTCAAGCCCAATTATTCAAAAAATGCTGATAATTTGCAAAATATCAATGAATTTATGAAAATAGTTTTTTCCTAAAGTTTTATGTTTATATTTCTGAACTGTGGTCTCAAAACTCTAAATTTAAAAAAAGTCTATACAAAGTAAAAAAAATCATGGCAATATTACATCTGTGTAGGGTGACATCTTTTATGTTAGAAAAAAATGTATAATTCTCGGGTGAGTTTTCAAAAAGCCGTAAGAGCCACCGTGACCTCCAGCACTAATTTTACTTTTTTTTCTGTGTAGGTGTAGGTGTCCTATTACAAAAATAAACGTTTTGAAATGGAGAACAAAAAACAAATTTGAATTTTCAGCAATATTTTTTGCCCCCTGATTTTTTGGGAATTTTCAAAAAGGGGGATAAAAACTCGACATTAATTTTGCATAAATTATTATAAAAATCTTTGTATAAAGCTCTGAACTGTATTCCTGAAAATGAAAATGGTTATTAGCAAATCGTTTTGTAACCGATTCCATGCGTAATTTTAATTTTTTTTTGTTCACAATCCTACAAAATGGTTTGCCTAATTTGATTTTATTATGGATCAGTGAAATATAGTGCGTCCATCCCGGAAATTCCAAACCCCGGGAATTTTTTAAATTTTATTCCGGGTAAAAAATAAATTGAAAAAAAGAACACAAATTTTTGGTCTGGAAATTCAGATTTTGTTGTGGAAATAGATAAACAGTTCAATACTTAGTTATCGATACGATTTTAAATGCATTCAAATTTGAATTCGGTATATATCAGCATTAAATTGGCTTTACTGTGAAAATTAAAAAAAAAATAGCTAGCGAATCCTCAAATTGCTTAGTGCTTTAAATATTTTCTTTTTAATTGAATATTTTCGAAAGACCGTGTATTATTTCTACGTATATTTATGATTTTAAATTTGAAAAAATATATTTAAATAATTTTCATCGAACACCGGCATCTGATGCAAATCAGGAAAAATGTAACGAATTAAGACAGCTGATTAAGCAAAAGTGTTTTTGCATAGTGTTTTGATTTTTTTTATGGATTTCGGTTAAAACAGGAACAGAACAAAACAATCAGTACACCGATTTTCAAATGTATTGCTCTAAAACCTTCTGTACCTATTTGGAATGTAGTCCCGATTTTCTCCAGTTGGCGGTAGTGACATAAAGTTTATTAGTTAAAAATGTTTTATGTAATACATGAAATTCTAAACTTATCTAAATTTTTACATTGACTGATACAATTCTTTTTGTTTTCGTTTTTTTCAGAAATTTTCAAAGAAGTTTTTAAAGAAAAGCTTTATAAGCTTTATGATTTATAACATTTATTACAAAAGAAGCATATTTATAAGAACAAAAAAAAACATTTTTATTTTTTTTATGCTATCTAAAACTGCTATCCTTGTTAAAATTGAAGTGTGTTTTCCGGAAAATTGAAAACCCGAAAAAAGGACGCCCTAGTAAAACATAAGATAAATCAGAAAATAAGATTTTGTTAAAAAAAAAACCTTGACAACGAATGAAACTTTGTAATCACGCAATTTATAAGTTTATGGTTAAAAATGATTTAATTTGATTTTAATTTATTTTTTTATCAACCATTTTTTTAAAGTCTAGTTATAATAGCTATACAAAGGTTGGAATCTTTTGTTATATATTTATTTTGAAATTTGCCTAGTGAGAATTTGATTTAAAACTTATTAAAGAATTGATCATGCGTACAGCTGTGAACTGGACGAAGCCACCGGCGGGTATGAGAATTATTCATTCATTCATTCATTAATGAATTGACAAATGTGTAATTTATTTTAGTTCTTCAAATCCAAGAGAGATTTCAGATGAGTTCAAAAAATATATATTCAGACAGGTATCCTTTAAGTTACAAATTCCTGGTTTTGCCTTCCTCATTTTACTGAGGAAAGGCTATAAAATCCAAAAATGAAATTTTTAATTAGACTTCCTAGACCTACCTTCATTTGTACATATCGACTCAGAATCACCAGCTGAGCAAATGTCTGTGTGTTTGGCTGTATGTAGACATGTGTACCGATTCAATGTCACTGGAATATCTGGTCACTGGCTTAGCCGATTTTGACCGTATTAGCCTCATTCGATTCATCTTTGGGTCCCATAAATCCCTATTGAAATTTATAAGATTTAGTACAGCACATCAAAAGTTATGCTTAAAAAACTACTGTATATAAATTTCACAATTTGTAAAAAAATGTGGTTTTTTTCATAAAAACCATAATATATATTTTTAGAAAGGTTCTTAAATGATCTTTCTTGTGGATGAAAAGAATTTTCAAGATCTGACTCACCTATCTAAAATTACAAGCAGTTTAAAAATGGTCTGAATTTACATAACCTCAAATGGTCGGGTCTGATAGCCATGAAAAAGCCGTGTAGAGGGATGCCATTTTCCTCAAAGGCGGTATCTGTATAAGCTTGACAAAAAGTCTTTAGGTAGTGTAGGTAAAGTTTTTACTCATCACTTATTTTTATTAGGACCTCTTTGGTGCTGCGATTACGTTAGGGGAGATCCTTAAACCATGTGGACACTTTATGGGGGTTGGAATCACTCTATAAATGAGAGGAAGTCACCAAGTACCTAAAGGTGGATTAAGTAACGTTTTTTATTTAGGATTTTTAAAACCGTTTTCTTTTTTAAATGAAATGTGGGAGTCCTACTCCAAATAATGCTTATAAACAAAGAAAAAAATGATGGTAATATTCATCAGGAAATGGTGACAGATTTTGTGTCATAAAAAATGATTAATTTTACCTCAGAAAATGATGAATTTTCATCAGTTTTTGATGAATATTCATCAGGTTCACATTTTTAAACATTTTGTATGTAATATATTACTCAAAAAAAAAGAGGTAATATTTAACCTACGAAATTTTCAACATTCCAAAATTCAACCTTTTTTTTCTGTGAAGATTAATGAAAATCATGTAATTTTCAAACGAATAATTTTACGAAGCACGTTTAATGATTTTTTTTTTTTTATTATTATTATAGAGACTTTACACCATTGTGCATTCATCTCTTCAAGGTGGATAGTGAAAGAGGAAATATTACAGAGTTTAAAATCACTTCAATAATTATTACCATGCCTTTTTTCTAACGATTTCTCTCTATGTTTCAAATATTTAGCAGAATATTTAAAGAATGAATTATCAAGTTCTTCAAGTTTATCTTCGTCCTCTTCTTCCAGGGATTTAGAAGTTATCTCACAACACTTTTTCTTATAATATTTTGCTTTTATGACATCTTCATCTTCTTCATCTGTTTCTTCTGCAGCCATCTCTCTTCGTTTTTTTGTTAGTTCGTCTTTCGCGTCCAAATATGCCTGTAAGCGATTTCGGCGGCGGGTGTGCTTAGAAAGCACGGTCTCGAATCCATCGTTGTCTTCTTCGTCGATTTCACTTGTTTCCATTGCATTTTGTTCTGGTTTACTATTGTTGCTTTTACTGCTGCTGCTGCTTGGCTCGGGTTCAATCGGTTGTGTACTGCTTTTTTGGTTAACCTTTTTACTCGAATCCGCACATTTTTTGTTCTTTGCTTTGAGTTTGCAAAGCGATTTTTTGCCTACAATCGTCACTGCTGCAGCAGCATTGTTTACAGTGATTAATTTCGGCGTTGGCTGTTTCAGCAACATCCGCAGGGTCCGAACTCCATTTGGGATCCCTGGGAAGAAGTTAATCCAGCGGTCGTTGGTGATGGTCAAAACTTCGCCGTATTTACTCATCACTTTGACTACGTCATCATTGCTTATGCCTAGAGGTAGGTCAAGCACACGAACTTCCGTAGCGTTGTTGTCCAGGTAAATCGGGATTTTGCAACCCTGATATACCAGAGGTTTGTCGATGATGGACGAGGCCATTGCTGAGTCGGCGAACTGCAACACGGCTATTTTTCTTCTATTGCATAATTGCAATGCTCGCAAGTTTTCTTGGTTTACTTGAAGGTCTGCGAGAAATTTTTTTACAAGCTTTGGGCTTGGTTGGTTTTGGAGTTGACAAAAATCCAGAACCACACTGTTTTTGTCTACGGTGCACATTTTTAAAAAAAGCGGCGACGCGCACACAAACTGCGGACTGGCGTTGAGAATGCGACTTGTAAGGTCGGCGGTTACTTTGCAACTGCGTTTAATGAATTGAAAGTGCAGATAAATTCTCAAAGAGATTGCCAAGATCACAGTTCTGATTTGTGTGATCTACTAATGCAAATGGGAGCTAGGAGAATAGCTGAACCATCTTCCAGCTGTTAACTTGGTCTTTTTCGCAATAAAAAAAGTCAATCACAAGGAATAAGACAAAAATCGGATCTGAGAGTTTCATATCTCTTAATTTTATTTTTTCCAAAAATTTCTTTTATTATGTGAAAAAAAGAAAAAAAAATATGGTGTGACTTTCAAAAAAAAATATATATATATACAGCAATTCCATTTGAAAAGAGCCTAAACCGAAAAAAAAGTTCTCCGATCGGGCTCAAAATTATTCTGGGGGTTCCTTGGCCAAAATAATTAGACCCGTATTTTTTTGTTTGGCCATTAGGGTGACCTACATCGTGCTAGGGTGGTTCGAAAAATGGCAATTTTCGTCATTTTTCGCAAAAACCACTTTTTTTTGAAAAATCATATCTCCGCGCCATTTCATCCGATTTTAGCTGTCTTAGACGCAAAAGAAAGGTGATGAGTTTGGCTTTTTGGGAAAAATAGTAAGAAGTTCCAAAAATCTAGCTTGACTATTGAAAAAGTCGTATGAAAACTTAAAATGGCGTTTTGACCGTGTCTGGACCAAAGAGCCTATGTTTCGGATTCCTCGGAAAATTTCACATGACATATCAAAAAATTGGCGATGTCGAACCGTACGTTTCCAAGATATGATTTTTTGAAAATAAAAACTGAGTTTTTCGACGCGCCACGCGCAAAAACAGGAAAATGATGAAATCGGCAAAAAATCAACTTTTTTCACTAAAACTGCGATAATTTAAAAATTTCAGCGATGACCTATACATGTCTGGGTATCAAAATTTTCGTAATTGAAAGACGCAACTTTTATATATTGTACATTCAACCTTTGCCTTATTTCTTGCATGAAAGTGCTTGTCCTTAAAGATTAACTGCTATCGCTAGGTTAACCAACCCTTCTTGTGTTGATGCAAACAGAGGAAAGTACCCAACACTATTTTAGATGCCATTTTTCCAGACACCATCCTTTAGCAGAAAAAAAGGCAAAAGGGAAAAAAATCCTCTAAACCTAGATTGAATAGAAAATTGAAGCAATAAATTTGAGACCTTAATAAATTAAAGCGATTTGCGCTCCTTCTTCTTCTGCTCGTGATGGAATCCTTTTGGAATCCCATCTGGCCATCGACCATGGAGCGCGAAATGTCCCCAGCTTGTTCCCCGGATGAGGAGAAAGTGCCACGGCACACTCAACAATTGAATTGTTGACATCTTTGTTGTTGGTCAACAATTGGCCGAAGGTTCCACTTAAGGGACGATGGACACCAACAAAGCGGGGATTTTATTTCAATCTCAAGGAGAAGCTCTCCTGGAAAGATGATATCGCGAGTGATGGCTTTTTCAAAAATGTAGTTTTTCTCTTTAGAAATTTGGGTGACCTTTTGGGTGACCAAAATGTGCGGACGGCAAACCTGGACGGCAATTTATGGACTTGGAGTAAGCTGTTCTGGACAATCTTTTCTTTTTTCGCCGTTTCAAAACTCAACAACAACAAACAGCGAAGATATGCGAACGGTCGAAGGTTATTGAAAAACGATTATTATCGATAAATCAAGTGTGGTCCAATGGCAAGGACGCCCAGGACGACGACGACGGTAGGACCTCCCGCCGAGCCTGGCTGTCAAAACTCTGGCCTTTGTTTGCGCGGGAATTTATGGGCTTCGGAGGCTGCTTCTGGGACCCACCGCAAGTAGGAGCAGCAGCAGAAGCAGTCCCAAGTGACCAAGAATTGGTTGGCCAGCGTTTTTTCTTTTTTTTTTTTTAGCAAAAGGCAAATAATTTATATCGAAATAATAAAAAATGGAAAGTCAAGAGTGTGGTTGAAAAATGGCTGGGATTAGGGTAGGGATTGAACTGTAATCGGCTCGTAATGTGTGTTTTGAATTGACTTCGAAGAAAGTCTTCTTGATCGTAATAATGAAGCGAGTTTTCTGATTATTTATCTATCGTCTCAGCTATAAAAAGAATTTAAAAATAAATGCCGTTTGCCAATTTTTTATTTAACTTTTTTTTCACAAAAAATCAATTTCCCAAAATACGTATTTTTGGATTTCAAGATTTTTTGATATGTTTCAGGGGACAAAACCCCGCAACTTTTGAGTCATAGAGAAGTATGGTCAAACAATCTGCCATTCAAGAAAGGGCCAAAAATTCAATATTACGCCCTTTTGAAATGTTAATCTTAATAAAAAAAAATCAAAATGTTTTTTTCGAAAAGATCGGAAAATTTCACGAATGTTTCATGTTTCAACATTGAAAACCGGACCATTAGTTGCTGAGCCATCAACATTAGAAAATGGTGGGCTGTTTGGGTGAGACTTAGAAAACTTCAAATCTTGATAGCTTACTCCGATGGACTTTGACATAAGTTGTGAAAGGGATACACTCAATGTTTACATTTGTTTATAGGACCTTATCAAAAAAAAGTCAAGAAATTTTCTGTTTCTTTTTCTTTAAGCTGCTGCATATCAGCAACCAGAGGTCCAATCTTCAATGTCTCTTAGACAATTTCATAGCAAATTTTCTGAACTTTTCAAAAAAATAATTTTTAGAAATGGTCACTCATGATCACTATTTTTTTAAATCGAAAAACTGCAAATAATTCGCTGAAATCAAACATTCGGTGGCTATATCTTAAAAACGGGGCCCTGTATCAAAAAAATTGTAAAATACTTTTCGATTGCCAATTAAATTTTACATAAAAAAATTGAGCCAAAAATTTGTTTGCGTAAAACTTCGTTTTTTCCCAAAAAATTATTTTTTTTTTAAATTCATAACACGGCGGTAGAATTTTTGACCATACTATGGCTCAAAAGTTGCGGGTTTTTGTCCCCTAAAAGATACCAAAAAATCTCGAAAATCAAAAAATACTCTAGTTTTCACATAATACCGTATTTTATCAAAAATACTAAAATTTTTATAATCTGCAACATGAGTTTGATATAGTTTTTCACATTTATTAGAGTTTTTCGATTAAAATTTTCACAATATGCCGTATTTTTCGAGTGTACTAAAATTTTATTAATTTGAAAGGTTCATTTCTTTTCAATTAAACTATCTTTATTGAACTTCGATAATTTTATCGTCAGAAACCTTGATGAAAATCAGCTTTGACACCATTTTTTTTTTAAATAACGAGTTCCAGGGCTGGTTTATTTTTAATAGCTTAAATATTTTACATGCTTTTAACGATTATACTTCAAAATAGAAGCATTCCCTGACAAGAGCTGAGCGCATCACTATCGAAAATTAAAAAAAAATCATTTTAAATAATTTCCTGTTAAATTTTTACTGATGTTCTAAAAAGAAAACAGCAATAAGCAACACATTGACAGTTGACAAAACATGGCAAATAAGTACAAAAAATTAAAGCTAAAAATAGAGAATACTTGACTAAGACTTGGGGAAAAAAAGACTCAATTCCCATAGCAATAAATATACATAAAATCATAATCCAAGTCGTTAGATTTATTTGCTTTCTATAACCAGCTGCAAAGTTCTACTTTGACACGCAACTGGTCATTGTCCAGAAAGTTGTCAGAAAATTTGCTTCCAATATATTGCGATATCTTTTGTTAGATTCATACCAGGAAAAGTTCCATAGGAGAAACTGGTCTTCTTTTTCGATACAAAATTGAAAACTTCATTATATCGAAAATCAATGACAACATTATTTGATTTAGATTTCATGATTGAAACTATAAGGATTATCAAATGTAAAAAATCTATCTTTTTCACATTTGTTTGGAAAACTTAAAAATTGCAAAAATAACCATGAGTCCTACTTAATGCTACTAATTGTGAAGATCATAACTATGTCATAAACTAACCCCAACAACCTCTAACGAAGCCCAAGTCAGAACGTCAAACAGTGCCCAGAAAACGCTTCAGGAATTTTCCTGCTCCTCCCCTCCCACGACAAAGTGCAACAGAGGAAAAACTAAGCTGGAAAAGCGTGTGATAATGTGAACACGAACAAAGCGTGTGATAAGAGCGCTTCCAGTTTTGGGGAGTTTTACATTTTCTTTGCCCCAAGAGTTGGGCTGCAGTGTAATGTGTCTGCGTGTCTGCCGGTACGTGTGTGTAATTCCAAAGTTTTCCTCCCAAGTTGTTGGGTGAGCGCATGCAAACTGCAGCACGCTTTTGGGAAAACTTCGGGAAAACAGTTTAAGGGAGGGAAGGTGAGGATGGGAGAAAAGAATTTCGCACTCGACTGATGGCCAAGTCTGTGGGTAAAGTGAGACACCCACCAGAGAGAAATGATATGATTATTATAAAAGTACAAGTTTTTCCTTCCGAAACCCATCACACGGAATCGTGTCCATGTTTTCTCAGCTGGGACTGGGACTGTAGTGTAGGGGAAGGTGGTAGTCTGAAAAAAGTTTTAAAATTCTTAAAAAGAGTCAAAAAATGTCTTGAAAAGTGTTTATTTTTATTTTGTTTACCTAAATTAGAGAAAAATATGGAAAATCAATTTAAAACTGGCCATCCTCCCCTAACCTTTTCCAGCATTTTCCAGCAGCAGTGAAAACTGCAGATAGTGAATCTGTCGCTGGCGGGGGCCAAAAGCAAAACTTGGACGTCCGTTGTCGGTCGGATGGTTCGGGCGGTAAAATCGGTCTGACGTTTTGTGCAAGACAAATGTAAAATTGTGTCTTATTCAACAGGAATACAAATTGCACAAGTTTCGTGTCCCAACCCGTCCTCCCACCTCCTCCTGGAATCCTCTGTGTGGGAAGACACTCTCCTCTGGCAGGTTCCTGGGGGTTTTCCCAACCGTCAGCCGAGCTTCCCAGCTAGGAAAGCGATAACAGTTTGTAACTTTCCGGTTCCAGTGCCAGAGTTTGTGGGGAGGTGGAAAAACGGCTGCTGTTGCTGCCGTGTGGTTTGCTGCATATTTAGTATCTGTTTGAGTAGTGGTACTGTTTTGCAACTGGTGTTGTGGATATTTGCCAGTTCTTTTCCGGCGTTTAAGTGAAAGTCGGTATCAATTGTTTTCAAAGTTTCTGGAGGGAGCGAAAATTATTGGGGCAAAGCATGATTGTTTATTTGGGTAATTCTCCGCCAACTCACACAGCAGTTGCCCCGACCCCTCTTTGATTTGCGTGAAACTTTGTCCTAAGGAGTAACTTTTGTCCCTGATCACGAATTCGAGGTCCGTTTTTTGATACCTCGTGACGGAGGGGCGGTACGACCCCTTCCATTTTAAAACATGCAAAAAAAAAAATTCAATGATTTTCAGCCTGATGAGATAGAACTTTGGTGTCAAAGGGACTTTTATGTAAAATTAGACGCCCGATTTGATGGCGTACTCAGAATTCCGAAAAAACGTATTTTTCATCGAAAAAAACACTATTTTTTCTAAACTCTGTCATTTTGCGTACTTAACTGTAAAAACGTTACTTAATCCACCTTAGGGTGGTTGGTGCCTTCCTCACATTCATGTTGTATTTTAGGTTGTATTTACAAATTAATTGAGCTTAAAAAATAAGGGAAGGGAAGTGTATCGTCACAAACTGGACCTTATCACGACACCTTAGGGAGGCGACCTATGGAATGTTAACATTAACCTTAACATGTTAACATTAAGTTGAGAATGAAATTGCCACTGAATCCGCTTTGTAAATGCCGGCCCCGATACTCTTCAAGGGTGTTCCCCTCAGGAACAGGGAAAGATTTACTTACTAGAACAGCAATTTTCAATTCTTTTTTTTACCAACTCTCCAAAATAAAGGAGAAAAGGGGGGGCTGTAATTGAATTTAAAAGTGCTGATATGCCAACATTAGAAGCACGATGGAATTGCATGCTGTCCCCCTAGTCTCATGAGTTGTATTTATCAGTAAAAAGTTCTTGTAAATCTTTGTCGAGACAAAATGATGTTTTCAGCAACAAAATTAATACAGACTTTTTCCAGAAGAGACGCAGACACTGCTTAAGCAATGTGGCAACCGGGCGATACGCATGCTGCGCGTCTCTCGCGCGTAAGCAAAAAGACCCGGCCTTTGAGGTTATGCAAAAATCACCCTTTTTTGCAGCTACAAAAAAACTTTTTTTAGGCATAACTTTAAAAGTACTTCACTAAACAGAATACAATTTAAAAGGGTCTTAGGGGACCCCAAAACGAACAGAATAAGGCGGATCCGGCCAAAATCGGTTCAGCCAGTTCTGAGATAATCGTGTGAAAAAAAATCATGTCTACACACATCCCCACAGACATTTGTTCAGAATTTGATTCTGAGTCGATAGGTATACGTGAAGGTATATCTAGGAGGTGTATTTAAGAAGTTCATTTTTCGAGTGATTTTATAGTCTTGCCTCAGTGAGGTGAGGAAGGCGAAAAATGTTGAAACATGTCATTTTAATGGAAATTTTTTTAGATTTTTTCGAATCTGCAATTACCCAGAAGAGTATTTTTTCATTACGAACTTTTTTGTTCATTTTAAATGTTCATGTTTTTTCTAACTTTGAAGGGTTATTTTTTAGAGTGTAACATAGAGTGATCATCGACGACAAACTTTTTCAAAACTTGATTTCGTTAAATCGAGATAACTTGTGATGATTGTAAGCAAACCCCTTATGTTTATATATCGTTTTTTTAATTGTCTGCTCTACAACTTTTTAAAACATTGTTACATTCTTAAAAATAATCCTGCAAAGTAAGAAAACACATGAAATTTTAAAATCAAAATTTTTGTTCTAAATGAAAAAGTTACCCTTTTGGGCTAATGTAGATTAGAAAAGGACATTAAATTTCCTTTAAAATTACATGTTCCTAAATTTTGACGTAGACTACGTCTTTGTCGAAGGTACTGGGGTGCCACTCCAAAAAAACCGGGCCGAAGGCCCTGGAATACTGCGTCATCCGTCAAACGCTTATATCTTCCTTCCCTCTAATCGAATCGACACGATTTATGTTCCATTCGATTCGAAAATTATTCAGCAATTTGCTATAAAACTTTTATTGTTGGCAAAATAGTTTTACTATTGAAACAATTCAATGTTTTAAAATGTTTTCAAAATGCAGAGATTTTGCAAGCAAAATGAGCGCTTCCCACTCACGGACGGGAATGTCAAGTACCTATTTTGAGGGGAAAATCACCCGAGCAACGCGACCGAGTGTCGGTCGCGAAAAAGGAGGGGAAGTAGCGGGCCGAAAACATATATAATAGGATGTAACAAAAATGACTATTTGGCGGGCATTCAAGGGATTGTTCCGGTGGGCATACTAAGCCTAAATCCAAAATATGAGCTTGATTGAACGTAACAGGAGCTGGCGCTCCGCCCTTCAATTTTAAATGGGATTTAACCCGTAAAAAAGATTTTTTCAAAAATGTCACTTTTTGAGGCATTTTGACCACTGAAGCGTTTATTTTCAACATTATTGGCGTGTAGGCCAGATCCATGTGCATCTTTTAGTATATATAACATTGAAATTTGGAGCACCCTGGAGCTCGGTACAGACCTTCAAAGTTTGGCATTTTTTCGAAAAATCGGTCCCGGCAAAATCAAATGGCGTCTAGGGCGTCGCGAGGCGCGACGCATATCTTTTTTGCCGGGACCGATTTTTCGAAAAAATGCCAAACTTTGAAGGTCTGTACCGAGCTCCAGGGTGCTCCAAATTTCAATGTCATATATACCAAAAGATGCGCAAGGATCTGGCCTACACGCCAATGATGTTGAAAATAAACGCTTCAGTGGCCAAAATGCCTCAAAAAGTGACATTTTTGAAAAAATCTTTCTTTACGGGTTAAATCCCATTTAAAATTGAAGGGCGGAGCGCCAGCTCCTGTTACGTCCAATCAAGCTCATATTTTGGATTTAGGCTTAGTATGCCCACCGGAACAAACCCTTGAATGACCGCCAAAAAGTCATTTTTGTTACACTCTAATATATAAGAAAGTGCGCCAGTTTTCAGAAAATCATTCACGTCTCAGACGTCGGACCGGCAGCAGCAGCAGGAAAGCTCAGCCCAGAGCAGCAGCAGCAGGAGAGAGAGGGACCAGAACTGCAAAAGAAGTGCGCATCGCCTTCTCGTCGTCACCGTCAGCCAGTTGCCTCTCAATGGCCGGACCGTTTGGATCGTCCCACCCGGGACGAGGCAGCAACAAGATGAGGCGCGCGCCTGCTGCCTTCTCACCCGAAAAGTTGCCTCTCGTGGGTCATGCTGTGGTTGTGAAACTTCCAAATTCTAGTTGTTAAACTTCCCAACTCTTCGGAGTGGCCTCACTCCCCGTCCCTCGTCCCACCCGGGGCGAGGCAGCGCAATGAATAATTACAGTTTAAATTTCAGGAACAAATTTTGGTTTTCGGGGGCGACGGACTGCACAGCTTTCTGAGGCTGCTCTCGCCCCCAACCCCTTTCCCTCCCCCTCATTCTGCTACCAAACATTCATTCGGTTCGCGAAAAAATCGTTTTTCGTTCTTCTCTTTCCTTCCTCCATTCGATGTTGTCTAGTCAAAGATTTATCAACACATTCAAAGTATGTTTACATGGTAGCTGCGGTTTTGTTCGCATTAGATTTGCCATCTCTCTCTAGTAAAAGTCAACTCTATCGGAATTCAATTCGAATCGTATATAAATTCCGTTTAAACAACCGGTGCGTACACGGTCCGATTGAATTTACTAGGTGTCGGGGGGACATCTCGCATTCACGATCTTATTCCGTTAATGTATTTCAAGTATCTAGCTAATTCATCAAAATTAAGAAATGGAAAACTCTGTGTCCACAAATCAAAACTTAACGTAGTCTACGCCATTCGGTTATGTCTGTGACATAACTACTTTGACTTTTTTAACAGTTAAGTATCAAAAATGGCAGAGTTTTTATAACTTTTTTAAGTGTTTTTTTCGATGAAACATACGTTTTTCTGAATTTTAAGTACGCAACAAATCGGGCGTCCAATTTTACATAAAAGTCCCATTGACACCAAATTTCTATCTCATCACCGTTTTAGGATGAAAAACATGTCGTTTTTGCATGTCAAAAATTGAAGGGGTCGTACCACCACTCCGTCACGAGTTATAAAAAAACGTACCTCGGGCTCGTGATCACCAGGACAACCTGATTTTTACATTCTACTTTCGTTCGTTTCACACACAAAGGAATGAGTGCTACGCAAAGTCACTCACACAATCATTGACTTCCCTCCAGGAGAAAAATCGCTTCGAGAGCGTTCGTACCGAGATTCCGATCATCTCTCCAATGATAGCAATCATATGACTCCTGTCACCACGCAGCGTACATTAGGAAGAGAGAGACAAAAACGAGAGAAAGAGAAAGAGCACGTTGTCTCGATCGGGTGGCTGCTTGAGTGGTGCTCATTTTTCGTTCGTTTCGTCTTCGTGTTTACGTTCACTGACCGTCGCCAATCAACGACGGTCATGATAGGCGTTGTGTGTCAGCGATCAAATATCGTTTTGGGAAATGATCGCTGACAGAAAATTCTATCGAATATCGAGCAGTCCCATTCAGTGATAGATCCATTTTCAAACATTGCTTCCACACCAATCGTTACAGAATACTCTCTCTTTGCTCTCCCTCTCACTCCAATCGGGTAGTACAGCGAATGGTTCAGAGAGACCGATTGCGTTTGTCGCTCAGTCAATGAGTCGAAATTTTTTGCGATCGGCTTTGTTTTGCTCAGTTATTGAACTGCTTAAAATCTATTTAATCAAAAACGTTTTGCAATTTTATTGATAACACAAAATCAAAGAGACATTTACAAGCAACTTCCATCATGCCATATACAAATTTACGGCAAACTGTGGTAGTGCAGGCCAAAAAAGCACCGAGCCGGTATGTTGTTAGATTCTCTCCTCTCTGAAGTATTCGTGTGTGACTCGGGTCGACGGACGGAGTAGGCAAAGAAATTCACGAAGTATTTGTGTCGCTGGGAGAAGCGATTGACCAAGCCGCTGGCAGCCTGATTGTCGTGTTCGCTCGCGAATGGATACGAGCTCCAATCGGCAAAGATTCGCTCGGCGATGAGTGAGTGATTTCTGATCTTTGAACCGAAAATCAGGACCCTTGGACAAAAGTTACCCCTTAGCACATAGTTTCACGCCAATCGAAGAGGGGTCGGGACAACCCAAATATGTTTGCTGTAATCAGTTTAAACAAAACCTAATTTTATTAAATGTTTCCTGGAACAGCAGCTTACAAAAACGGTGATCCATTTGAAGCAATAGATTTATGCACTCACGACCAGTGCACAGTACATGCTGTGTTGTTTTATTGTTCTGGTCATAGTGTTGGTTTGTTGTCGTTCCCCAGAAAATCTGACATCCGAGCAATTGCATAAACAGTACAACACCCTCCCACACAGTGGGTGTGATTGTGCCCTCTTTTTGCTGCATTAGTTGGAGAGTGTCCCAGGGGGCGTTTAAGTCAAACTTTATAAATCACTCTGCATAAAATAAATATTTTCGTTTAGTTGGTTGTATTTTTTGGATTTTGTCATGGCAAAAGCTTAAAAAAAAGTTCAAGCTTTTCATTCAGCAGCAGCAAAAAGCAGGAGGTGTTTGTTAAATATTTCAAAAACTGACCGCATCATAATCGCTTGTACTTACCCCCCACACCCTACACAAAAAAAAAAATAAACCAGAAGTTGATCCTTGCACTAAAAGTGTCGTCCACCCCGGTCAGTGTCCTTGTCAGGAACTGGAATCGGATCAACTTTCTCGTCCACTGAGTCCACTGCAAGCGTAAACAACGTTCACATGTGTATGTGTGGGGGCAAGCAAAACAGTTTAAACTTTTGATTTCATTTGCCCGCAGGGGGTTATTTCATGTGGTGAGGGTGGAGCTTAGAGCTGGGGTTAAGGGGAAATGCACATATTTCATCGTAATTTATTTATATGTGTCGTACGAGGTCCTCGCAAATCTCTTCGACGAGGCATCCAATCTAGTTCCGGGAAAATTGCCCCCCCACCGAGAGAGTGAGAGAGTCCATCGAATGTTTGTGTCAATCTCTGGTGATGGAGTGACGCTTTTGTTAACTGAAAGTTCAAACATTTTGAAAATGTTTTTTTATAAGACAAATTTAGAATATGTTTCAAAAGAAAACAAGTTTGTGTTACAACTCAAATTAACAAGTTCTATTAAAAATTAAGCTTTCCGTGCAAAATCGTTATTAGAAAGTACACAGTTATGGAAAACGATATAACAACAACTTTCACGAATGGATGAGCATAGGCCAGGGGGCCAATAGCAAGCCAATTCGTTGCAAACTGACCGGACAGAGTTTTAATTACCTTGGTCTCTTATCACTCAACAAATAGATCAACACGAATAGCCTACGGCTAACAAATTCAGGCATGATAAACAACTGCAATCGATCTATTGTGGTTTGATTTACAGCAAAGCATGAAAACTCTATCATGTAATTATATTTTTAATTGATTTTTTTTCACACTGTAAAAGCTGATGTCGCTGTCTGGTAAATTTTTAAAATTCATAATTCATAACGTTTGTTATTTTCAACGAATCTTTCTGAAAATTTCAGGGTTGGTCCGAAATAGGATAACGATAAGAATGGTCACTGAGCTAAAACCGGGATCTAGATTTTTTAAATTTGTAACCGATTCCTAATATAATATACTACTGGGTTAAATATGAGAAATCTAGGTCAATGGTAAATACACGCAAATCGACAGATAATTTTCAAATTTAGAAAAATCAAATATATTACAATGTTTAAAACTAATGTGAAGTTTAATAAATATTCAAATAAAAAAAAAAACAAAAAAATGGAAAAAAATGATTTGCATCCCAATGTTTAATAAACGCTGTTGATACAATTTTAAAACTAACATAAAATTGACACAATTGCTAAAATCGTACTTTTGGGTGTACATTTTTTATTTAAGAGAAGACGAGTTCTATTATAAGCTATAAACAGGACTATTTTTAAAACATTGTTTTGAATTGGCTTTTCAAAACTAAATTCCTGTTTCAAAGTTTAACAACTTATGCTTGTCATGCACACCGAATACATTCTGATATTCACTCCAAATGATTGCCAATTTGGAATTTTCCAGTAAGTTTCCGGAATCTCAGCACCTCGGAATATTGAAGTACTTTGATAGCTATCCAAAAAATACAGCATTACATTTTTTTTTATTAGAATTTTAAATGGGCTTGAATAATATTTCAAAAACAAAATTTAAATTTTCATGCTTATTTAAAAAAAAAACTTCAGCATAATTATCTCAAAATGCTACTGTGCTACTGAGCAGTTCTCTACGGAATCGGTCTTTTTTCATTAATTTTATTTTTTGTATTTTTTAATCCGGCTGAAACTTTTTTGGTGCCTTCGGTATGCCCAAAGAAGCCATTTTGCTTCATTAGTTTGTCCATATAATTTTCCATACAAATTTGGCAGCTGTCCATACAAAAATGATATGTGAAAATTCAAAAATCAAAAAATGGAATTTTTTGATCGATTTGATGCCTTGGGCAAAATTGTAGGTATGGATATGGACCACACTTAAAAAAAATGATACACGGTAAAAAAATTTTTTGGTGATTTTTAATTTCACTTTTCTCACTAAAACTTGATTTGCAAAAAAAACACTATATTTTTTTTATATATGTTTAAGAGGACATCAAATGCCAATTTTTCAGAAATTTCCAGATTGGCCAAAAATCTTTGACCGAGTTATGATTTTTTGAATCAATAAATTTTTTTCAAAAAAATCGAGATATTAACCGCAAAAAATTTTAAATTTCATTTTTCGATGTAAAATTAACTTTGCAATCAAAAAGTACTTCAGGGAAATTTTGATAAAGTGCACCGTTTTTAAGTTTTAGCCATTTTTATGTAACTTTTTTTCAAAATAGTCGCAGTTATTGATTTTTTTTAAAATAGTGCTCATGTTTGCCCACTTTTGAAAAAAGATATTTTTGAAAAGCTGAGACAATTCTTTATATTTTGCTTTTTCGGACTTTGTTGATACGACCCTTAGTTGCTGAGGTTTAAAAACAAGAAAGTTGCAAAGGTTTAAAAACAAGAAAATTGATGTTTTCTAAGTCTCACCCAAACAACCCACCATTTTCTAATGTCGATATCTCAGCAACTTATAGTCCGATTTACAATGTTAAAGATGAAACATTCGTGAAATTTTCCGATCCTTTCGAAAAAAATATATTCAAAAAATTTAAATCAAGACTAACATATCATAAGGGCGTAATATTGATTGTTTAAAAAAGTATAGAAATTTTGCTCCAAAGTTTGTATTGTTCGATGAAATAGTTCATAGATTACTATTTATTTTTAATTTTTGTTTTGCAGTAAAATTTTTTAAATCTCCAACTGAAAAACTCTGTAATAAAGAATTAAAAAAAATATACTTCAATATTTAAACAACTGTTCTCTACAAATTATAAGCTATTTTTATCAATCAAATGCTTGTGATGTTCAGTGGAGTTTGTTTTAAGGTCTTTTCAACTACGATTGTATAAGTATTTGGGTTAGCTCCGCGAGCTTATTTAGTTAACCCTCTACAGCTCATTTACTTTATGTTTGTTTTTGTTAGTATTGGGCCAATTATTAAACCTTCAATCGTTATCTTTCTCCTATTTGCAGATTTTTGTATTTTCCAGTAACTTATTCGATATTCTTTTTTTTACTATAAAATATAGGAGCAATTCTCTACCAAAACCGGAAATGGATTTTATTTGTATTTTTTGATTTGACTTAAACTTTGTGGGGGCCTTCCCTATGACCAAATAAGCTATTTTGCGTCATTGGTTCACCCATACAAGTCTCCATACAATTTTGGCTGCTGTCCATACAAAAATGGTATGTAAATATTCAAACAGCTGTAACTTTTGAGTGAATTTTCTGATCAATTTGGTGTCTTCGGCAAAGTTGTAGGTATTGTTGAGGACTTTTGAGAAAAAAATAGGTACACGGAAAAAAAATTTGCAGATTTTTTTATCAACTTATTATTCACTAAAACTCAATTTCCCAAAATATGTATTTTTTTGATTTTCGAGATTTTTTGATATGTTTTAGGGGACAAAAATCCGCAACTTTTGAGCTATAGAGAAACACGGTAAAAAAATCTGCCGCCGAGTTATGATTTTTTGAAAAAATAGTGATTTTTGGAAAAAATCGAAGTTTTATGCAATACAAGTTTGACATTATTTTTTAATGCAAAATTGAATTTGCAATCGAAAAGTACTCCACATATTTTTTGATAAAGGGCTCCGTTTTCAAGATATAGCCACCGAAAGTTTGATTTTAGCGAAATATTTGCAGTTTTTCAATTTTTAAAAATAGTGACCATGAGTGACCATTTCTAAAAATATTTTTTTTTGAAAAGTTCAGAAAATTTGCTATGAAATTGTCTAAGAGACATTGAAGATTGGACCTCGGGTTGCTGAGATAGAGCCGCTTTAAGAAAAAGAAACACGAAAAATGAAGTTTTCCTGATCTCACCAAAATAACCCACCATTTCCAAATGACGATATCTTAGCAACTAATGGTCCGATTTTCAATGTTAATACATGAAAAATTCGTTAAATTTTCCGATCTTTTCGAAAAAAATATTTTGAAATTTTTTAAATCAAGACTAGCATTTTAAATAAGCGTAATATTCAATGTTTGGCCCTTTTAAAATGCCCGCCAGCGATTTACAGTGTATGTAAAAGTTTATTTCAATTAAGTTCGATCAATCGATATCAAAAATGAAAAAAAAATCATTGCAGTTTTAAAATTTCAAGTTTGATATCTGTGTATGACTTTTATAACCAATAAATTCCTCACCTAATTCAGCCATCGAACAACAATGGGCCCACACAAAGGGCCAACTCCGTTCGACTTTTCAGCGACTCTTTGACAACCTCAAATTGTTCCATTCTTCAGACCAGAATAGAGCACACAAATCTAATCACACGCCCGGGAGTCCTTCCAAGAAAAATCACCTAAAATCGAAAAGGTGCGAAACCATCGTTGTTCGATTCACCCTTAAGACAGAGAGATTGAATCGCAGACAAGACACGCAGAAAAGCCCAGGTAAATGATCACCCCGTGGAAATCTCCCTAATCCAGAGACACCTTTTTCTGCTGCCCCTTTTCTCCGGTCATAATTTGAGTTTTGACAGCTTTGCCAGGGGTTTAGAGGCTGGATAATTTTGCAAGCCGATACCCGGTGACGATGGTCATTGTGGGACGACCCCCCGAAGCCCGGTGGTGGTGAGATGATCACCTTAAGCAGCTAGAAACGGGATGGTTCACGGTGGGTTTTGAGTTATGAATTTTGTAAAAAAAAAATCTTTAACAATAAATTGCTTTCTTTATTTTGGAAAATTGTTCACATCATTTTTGAATTTTGTCAAAATCAAGTTAACCCTCTACTGCCCAAATTTTTTTTTCGAAAATATTTATTTTTCCCGTGTTCAGGAGGTCATTTTGAGCAACTTTTGTTCTATGAAAAACTTTACTTCTCTTGTTTTATGTTTTTCTTGTTTCATTTTTAGTATTTTAATTTGCATTTATCTTGTTTAGTTTATGTTTGTTTTTGGTAGTATTTGGCCTACTCCACCATCTAATATAATTACATTTCGCCTATCTAATTTTTTCATGTTTTTACAGTCACTTTTTCAATTTTTTGCATGTTTTTCACATTTTCTGCCATAGAATCGCACCATCATCATTTAAATTGCAAAAAAATGCGTAGAGGCATAGTCTGGGACACTACAAAAATTACTGCATACTTCTTTTTACTGAAAATATAGGAAATGTTAGTAAAAAACACAGCCAAAGTTGACCCCTAAAAAAATGACATTTTTAAAAACATTGGCAAAGTCACATAAAACAAGTTAAACTTCCAACCCAGAAATTTTCTAAAATTTTAAGAGTTCTTCTTTCCAATGCTTTTTAAATATCAAAAATCGGTTGGAAAATTGATTTTTGGCGATTTTTTAGATCGAAGCCCGTCTAAAGGCGGGGTTAGGTTGTAGAGGGTTAAATATTAATTTGCCAAAAAAAAAAATTGACAATCACATTAAATTTCAAGTCAATCTTCCTAAGCCCACCGTGCATCTTAAGGAACTCCTCTAAGGTTCTACTCAACCCAAGCAGAAAAAAATCCATAAATCAATGATGGTATCTAATCGAGACACCTCTCGGTGCAGAACTAGCAAAAAAAGGGAAGGTCCCAAAACCCAGGGACAAGATAACGCTGAGCCAACGACCCAAACCTTGGGCGAAAGTCGCGTCTTGTCCCTCTCAGCAGGAACTCTCAGACCAAAATTAAAACCAAAAGAATTTTTAATGATTCGCCAGAAAATTTGACACCTTTTTCTCACGCTGGGAGCGCCTGGGACCAGGACCAGGATTCGCGACGCCTTATTTGATGGCGATTCCTTCGTCGTCGTCGTTGCCTACATTAAGGCGCGAAGGATCTTATCTGCTCAACGAAAGAGAAGCAGAGAAAAAAGGATGCTTTCCCGCTGACTTCACGGACCATGATTTATTGGCGTGCAAAATTAAGGTTGCCAGTTTTTTTTTTTTGCTGCGATCCTTGGACCATTGTTTCGAGTCTTGACAGGACAGGACTCTCATTGTCCTGTGTGGGCTACACGTGGTGGGTGTGAAATAATTGATTTGCATTGTATTAGTGCCTGGGCGTGTTAAGGGCCCCACAATGTCACGCTGGTGATGGACAGTTACAGCGATTAGGACTTGGGATGAAGGTACAAAAAGATTACCATCAGATATTGTCTATTCTGGAAAAAGGACCTAGCGCTAAGGACCAGTGGTCACATTTCACGGATTTATGCCTTACTGGTTGTTCTGCACACCAGTGGAGCGTCAAAAAACGATTATCGGATGGTTATGGGTTTGACTGTGGTCTCTTTTGAGGCGATGAGTAGCAATGATTAGGAAAGGTGGAATGGATTTGTGAAGAAATATATTTTTCATTTGATGATTTTTTTGTTTTATCTCAAGACACTTTGTAAAGTTCTTTTTAAATTAAAACTGTTTAAAATAATGATCAAATTTGTTTGATAGAACTTTGGAAAAGATTAAGTGAATATTGTTTATTGTAATTTAAAAAGTAAAAGATAAGTTTTAATGCAAAATTTATTTCATATTTTAATATTAATTCATAAATAACCATATGCTTCTAATTCAAATTGAATTATGTTCCAAAAATGTCCTACATACATATCACTCTACCATCAAAACTGCCCGTTCAGGTATTTAACTTTGAGACATGTTCCTACCGTAGTAATAAATTGTCTATAAGTCCGCAACATTGCCCTCAGCAAACATGGTTTTCCCCCCTCGAACATTGTCCCTGCCCCATTAAAATCCATCATAATTTCTAATGCGCTGATGTACAACAACTGTTTCGAATTAGTAAAGTGTAAGTTTTGGCATTTTCCGACGGAAACTTTTATCGCCACCGAACCACCGAACCACGCACTTTAATGACTTTATTTCTGTTCTGTTAAGGGGTGGCTCTTTCGTCAAGCGGGTTTCTTCCATCCCAGGGATGTCATGGATCATATAATTCTTAGCCCAGAGAGATAGAGCACGAGAGAGACAATTTATGGGTGCGGTTTTAAAATTTTGGATTTCATTGGACTAAAATCGGGGTGGTGATCAGTGCCGAGCGCTAATCCATTTATTACTACACTCTTAAAAAGTTAAACCGAAGTCACGGCAAGGCATCAGCTGGGGACTAGAGTTGAAGTCGGAGTGTGGTGCGGTTTACTAGCCCCCCTCCATCAAAAGGATTAAAACTCTGACGCCTGGAAGCTCTCAGGACAAACTGCAGTGCCATAAAGCAAACTTTATGGAGCAGGTTTTATGACACATGACACGCTAAAAATCTTGGCGTGAATGGTACCGACAGTGGCATCGGTCTTGATGGAGCACAAGTCAATACACTAATGAGTTCAGGAGATTCAGATGTCAGTAGTATGAAGAGAAGTTCTCTGGAAGAAGGTTCTTGAAAAGTTCTTAAGAATTTCGCAAAAAAAACTGTTTTAAGTTATTGTATTTTCTTTTATTTGATTGAAACTTTGTCCATTGATTCCTTAGGTGTATCGGCAAAAGTTAAATTCAAAATTAGAGGCTGTTCATAAAAAAAGTTATATGAAAAAAATCTGAAAATCTCTATTTTAATAAGTGATTTCCAGATCGATTTAGTGTCTTCGGCAAAATTTGAAATAATGGGTACACGGAAATACAATTTTACCAATTTTTTTGATAATCTATTTATCACATTAACTCGATTTTGTAAAATTTCATCCCCTCTATTATTTTATTTAGATAAGATAAATTCTCGAAAAATTTCCTAATATTTCTGAAACAAATATATCAATGTTGAAAATAAAACATAGTGAAACTTTGCTACGGTGCGACTACTAATTTTATTATTTTCAAATAAATTCATACTTTTATAAATATCTTTAAACACAATTATTTAAAAAAAATATATATAAATATAAATTTCTTAAATATTTTTTTATCGTTAAAGTCCGTGCGTTGTATTGGTGACGAATTTAAGATATTTTTAAAATTGTGATGCTTGAGAAAAAAAGAAAATGATGTAAAACCAAATTTCGAAAATCATTTAAAAAGGAGAATGAAATGAAATGAAATGAATCATTTAAAAAGGAGAATGAAAAGGAGAATGAAAATCGGGGCCCTATTTTAAAACAATTTCAATAATTCAATGGAATTTGAGTTGCAATTAACTGAAAACAACTTAAAAATAAATTTTCCCACCTGTTGATTTTTGTTCTGAGTACGATTGAACCAGCTGAATTTTCCATATTTTCTTATAAATTTCGAGGTACAATAGTACTTTAAAGAACTTACTTACTTTTTTAAGAAAAATAATGACTGAACTCATAAATTGAATTTGATAAAATGTAAATCAATCTTAGACGATTTTTTTTTTTGAAAATGTTAAGATGTATTTATTTGAAAAAACTATTTTTTAAATCAAATTGACAAGTAATTAAGTAATAAATGTAATCAATCCTGTTAGCACAGTAATTTGAGTTATTAATTGGCAGACTTGTAAGTAATAAATGCTTCTGGAAACCCTAGAGCAAACCTACATAAATATTTTTTTTTGTACGTAGCATTTCAGGGTTATGTTTTGGAGATAAATACTGAGCGGAGAACTAAATATTTTGGGCTTTTATTCTTTTTATTTTTTTATTTTTCAATGTTTATACTTGAAATTTTTGTGAAACTTTCTGATCTTTTTATAAACAATCAAAGTCACGAAAATCATATTTTAGAACAAAATTTAAAGCTTTAATGTGTTTATTTATTTATTGTTTAATTTAAAGAAAAAGTTACAGAAAATTGAACGAGCTTTCCGATAAAAATATTTTTGAGATTGAAAAATCAAGTCTGTTGCATTTTTATGCAGTAATGATATTTTTCAATAATGTGGTTTTCGAGAATCGAAGAAGATGGCATTTTGTTCACTACCCTGTGTAGGTTACCCTATTACTCCAACGGCCAAGGAAACCCTGGTCGTGCTGTTTTCGTGGTTAATTACTGGCCTAATAGTTATTTTTAAATCGTGAAGTCACTGAAGAAAATGCTTGCTTTGTCAAAATAAAGCATATTGCAAATTATCATAGAATTTTTCACTGAATATAATGCCAGAGCATAAAACAATCCCAGTGAAGAAATTACAAGCTGCGAGACACTTTGCAATGAATATTTTATGCTATCACTTTGCAGTGATTTTACTGCCCCCAAAAGGCAGCGCAACATTTTATAATCACTTCGTGAGTGATTCTTAGAACCAGTTCGTGCCATCGCCGAAGCACTTTGCCATCATTGGAATTGCGTCACCTTCAAAGACCATTGCGGCGCCATGTTGATTTTTGTAGTTCCCCTCGGAAATCGTATAATTAGACGGCTACTTTGACGATCCCAGTTGGCCAGGAAATTCGTCAGAAATCACCTGCAAGTCTAACCTAGTCGAATGCACATGTCGAGCCTAATCAACGCTGTCGGACGGCGAACCAAAATAAGCACTCGAAAGGACCTCTTGCACACTTGGAGATGCTTGATGAGCTGAATCCCAAAGGACGACGCGAAGGTAAACAAAATCGGGTCGAGTAAACACGGAGCGAGGCCAACTTTGATCACCTGCGTCGGCGGCAAAGTGGGCTCTCAAGTGGATGAGGTTTGTTTTGAGGTTATGGCACAAACGACATTTTGCAGAAAGCAAGTTGGGCTTTGATCATGGATCCAAGTAGGCTGGTTGTAACAGTCAGAGTGCAGGTCAAGTTTTTAGAGTTTTCCAAAATCACTAATATTTTTTATGAGTTGCAAGCCCAAAACTAATACCAATTCGCTGTAAACACAGCAAATGTACACCCTAACTTTACACGTCTGCTAAGCTCTCTAAATTGACTTTATAACCCTCAGCTGGCATGTCGTTACGTCCCGAACCCTCCTCCTTGTCCAACCCAATCAAACCACCACCACGAAAACTGCACCACCCTCCCGAGAAATCAATTTTCCAGTAATCGCCAATATCGCCAAACTGCCCAAAAAATGCATCCCAATTCGTGTGCGTGGATACACAGCTGTTCAATTTTATGCGCTTTTTTCCCTACTCTCAGCTGGTTATTGTTTTTCCGAGGGGTGTAACTGGATAGTTTCACTTTTACGCACCCTTGCCAAACGGACGCACCCCTCGCGATGACGGGTTTGGCAGCGAACGTCATTATCGGGCTTGCTGAACAAAGCTGACCACCGTAGGGATAGTTCTATGGTTCATGGAAGTGCTGCCAATTTTGAGCTGGCTGTAACAGTTACTCATTTGTTGAGAGCTTATGGCATCGATATCGCAGCGAAAAATTGAAATAGTGTTTTTTTTTCTTGAGATAAATTTGATCAGAGTAACTGGAACAAGAAAACATTGTTGAAATTAATTACAGTATCATCATATCTTGACCAAATTGTTATAATAACTAACTATAAATAAATTTGCAAATACATTTCTTCGTCAATAATACTAAATAAATAAAAAATCAATGTCAAAGGAATAAATCGAGAAAAGTTTAACATAACAAAAAACACATCATAATGATATTAAAACATAAAATCAATAAACGCTAATTGTTCAGCATTAAATACATATAATTTTATTGCACACTCTTTTCGCATCTACCTCTTCTTCAATAAATTTCACTCTTTTTTGTTGAAAACCTCAAAAAGTTGTTGCACAAATTGCCGACCAGTGACAGTTTGTGACCCCTGTAAAAAACCACAAAAATATGCCCGCCCTCTGAAAATTTTCAGCAAACCTACAATGTATGAAAAAGGGCTCAATTTTTTCTAGAATTGCATCCATTCGAAATAAATATCAAATTAATCGCCACAGTTCTGGTGGTATAACGGAAGGATTTTTTCCTTCCAATAAGGGAATTTATCTGAGAGGGCTGAGTTCGGCGATGGCTTATGTGGGCTTGCAAAAATATCCATGTCGATGACATGTGTTTCATAATGGTATCTAGTAACAAACTGAGGAGTGAAATTATAAGGGTATGGAATGTGATGTGTAAATGATGTAAGACTTCATACAAACCTGACAAATTATGTAATAATTTAAAATAAAGTGAATGAGTAAAATTCTGTCAACTTGAGTAACATCGGAAAAGTTTTAGTCCAACTTCAAAACGTTCGTCCAATCTGATGGAATAAACAATATCCAATAAAGAATTTTATTTAAAATCATAATACATTGTTAAACATGTTTTCAAAAATATTTTACAGTGATAAATATCTCAAGTACGAGTATTTTTTTAAACATTCTATTTGTGGGTTTCTGATCGATTTGGTTTTTTCGGTAAAACTGACAATATGGACAAAAAAGTAAGTCAAATACCAATGCAAAAAAGGCTTTGTTTACGTCCTTTTGAAAACTACTCCGCGATATTTTAATTAAAAAAAATCAACGAGCGATTGCAAACTATAAACAGTTCTTTTTTGAGTTTATTTTTGTTTATTTTGATAGTAAATGTTATTTTGTAATGATTTTTTTAAAGCTTTCATCAAATTTTGAATTAAGGGTCATGACCAAAGAATATTTTGAGAATTATTGAAACTGCAATGACCGAAATATTTTGTCTTTTCATTTTAAAATTTTGTAAATCTGGCTAAAAATTTAAAATAAGGTCTTTTTTATTTGTTTGCCGTGATCTCGACCAGAGTCTAGCAACAAATACTTTGATATTAATTTTAAGATTAGAAAGTTTATTTAGGTTCAATCAATCTAATTTTTATTTCTTGTTTTTTGGTATTTTTGAATAAAACTGATTAATGTCGTTTTTTTTGCAATTCTATTTTGAAATAAATAGGTTTTCCTATAATTATATAATGATGATACGATCTTTAGATCATCATCAAATATAACCCACCCATTTGAGTGCTGAAATGTTCAACTTTTCAGCACTTGTATCGAAAAGTAACACTTTTCGACATTGTATTTGCATTTGGGTTGACTAAACACACGAATGCCAAACTGAAGCACGTTTCACTGAAAAAAAAAGTATTTTTCAGCACACGTCATGAACTCAGCTCGTGCTGAAGCAATAATTTTTTGCAATTTTTTGCACTGACTACTATTTTAACTTTTTTATCGCCGATAATGGACGATAACTCATTATAAAAATCTTTCTAAAATCGAATAACTCAATTATTCACCTTAAATTTTCGATGCTTTCACTAAGACTATATTTGATGAAAATGTAGTAAGTTTCAAAGTATAATTATGTTTTCAAAATACCGTTTTTTTTTCGAAAATACTCAAATTTTCATATCATGCAATATGGGTATCAAACGAAACTAAATTTTGTATGTTTTTTCACTTTATTAAGGTATTTTTGTAAAATACTAAAATTATCACAAGAAACCGTATTTTTTGAAAACAATAAAATTTTCCAAATTTGCAATATGAGAATCAAACCAATTAAAATTTCGTATGATTTTTGTATTTATTAGAGTTTTTTTTTTAGAAAATACTAAAATTTTCACAAAATACCTTATTTTTCGAAAATATTCATATTTTAAATATATGCAATATGGGTGCAAAATGTTGTATGCTTTTTATGGATAGTCCCTACTTAAATTTCATAATTTGGATTATGGGACGCAAAATTATTTATGATATGAAGCATACACAATTAGAATGTATGTAACAAGCATGTGAAATTTGCGGGTCGACGACTCCAATTTTTTGATATATTGTGTGAAATTTCTCGAGGAATCCGACAAAAATATGTTCACTTATAGGTTCTTTGGTTAAATCTTAGGCTTAATTTATTTGACTCAAAACTATTTTCTTTGAAAGGCCATTTGCGTCCAAAACAGCTAAAATTTGTGTAAACCCTAGCACAGCGTAGGTCGCCCAAATGGCCAAATTAAAAAAAAAACGGGTCTTACTATTTTGGCAAAGGAACACCCAGAAAAATGTTGAGCAAAAGAATAACGGTCTTCAGGACTGTCCTCAATATGGATTTTTACCATTACTTTTAAAGTACTTAACTAAACCTTATAATATTCAATAGGGTCTTATGGGACCCCAAAACGGATCGAATGAGACCAAAACAAATAAAATCGGTTCAACTAGTGCCAAGATAATTGAGTGACAATTTTTTGGTGCACACATCCACATCCAAACACATACACAGACATTTGTTCAGTTTTCGATTCTGAGTTGATATGTTTACGTGAAAGTTGGTCTAGGATGTCGAATTAAGAAGTTCATTTTTTGCGTGATTTTATAGCTTTTCCTCAATCAGGTGAGGAAGGAATAAACTAAATAAATTAATCCTTTTCGAATGTAAAGTTTGACTTGAAAAAAGAAAGCAGAAAAAAAACTTGTACAACATTACCGTTTAGTAAATCTTTCGCTTCTGATTTTCAAAAATGCTTCTAAAAATAATATTTGTCTTCTTCCTTACATGACATTCTACAACTCTTCCATTACAGGTAAATCACCCAATTTAAATGCTCAAAAGCAAAATCTTTACCCCACCAAACATATCCTCCTACAAAACCCCATCAAGTCACATCCCGATCTCTCACCACTGTGGCAGAGTGCGAAAGGAAAACCATTGGCCAAGTTCATTAGTCTCATCAGCATCAGCACGTTTCTCGAAACGGGTCATTCCACCTTTGATCCTTGCAGAGAGCGAGTCCTGCTGAGCGGAAACTCAACCAGAATACCACCAGGACCTGAAACTTTTGCAAACCCCCGGAAAAGCTCTTCAAGAGCTGCAGGTGTGGTGGAATCTAAGCGTGGCTGGGCCGGGATGGATTTTAATCAACCTTCGGAACACGCAATCACTGTAAATGCTAATGGCGCGAGCTTTGGGAGATACTCCGTAACTTGCTAGCTTTCGCTTCATCGATTTGATGACCAAGTTTCGGGCGCAAATTCTGCTGAATTGACTTTTCTCTTATAGGTGAACATCACCGGTGCGACATTCCTACACTTTTGGAAAAGGGAGTTCCGTGGTAGGTTCATTTCCGGAGTGGGTGTGGGGTTTGCTGGTACTACCTGCTATGAATATTGTATAAGGTTAGGTGAACGTTTCTTGGGATTTTGTAATTTTATCTTTCTGTGAAGTACTATTGGACAAGAATAAAAAAGAAGAAAAAAAATCTCAACCTTATAGTCACACCGTAGGTAGACGAACCTCTCGTACCGTCAAAATCCGTCGAATAATCCTCTAATTAAATTTTATTAGCGGTACTAAATGGATTTGAAAGGATTTAGATTTCAAATGCTGTTGTTAGCAAACGGATACAAAAGAGACATTCTGATCGGTTGATAGAGTCGCGGAAAATAGCACCGCTTTGTTCGCGAATTTGGTGGAACCATCGACGGTCACGTCTACCGAGTAGAGTGCCGAGTTGTTCAATTTACACACGTGGAGCCACTTTTCGTGAGGACAGGCACACGTGTGGAAATGACGGTCCAGAATACGTGGATATTGTGATTTCTGAGGTAGTTTAGACGGAAAAAGGCGTTTCATTGCAATTTCGCTTCTGAGCAGTTCTCTACGGAATCGGTCTTTTTTCTTTAATTTTAATTTTTGTATTTTTTAATCCGGCTGAAACTTTTTTGGTGCCTTCGGTATGCCCAAAGAAGCCATTTTGCATCATTAGTTTGTCCATATAATTTTCCATACAAATTTGGCAGCTGTCCATACAAAAATGATATGTGAAAATTCAAAAATCTGTATCTTTTGAAGGAATTTTTTGATCGATTTGGTGTCTTCGGCAAAGTTGTAGGTATGGATATGGACTACACTGAAAAAAAATGATACACGGTAAAAAAAAATTTGGTGATTTTTAATTTAACTTTTTGTCACTAAAACTTGATTTGCAAAAAAACACTATTTTTAATTTTTTTTATTTTTTGATATGTTTTAGAGGACATAAAATGCCAACTTTTCAGAAATTTCCAGAATGGGCAAAAAATCTTTGACCGAGTTATGATTTTATGAATCAATACAAATTTTTTCAAAAAATCGAAATATTGGTCGCAAAAATTTTTCAACTTCATTTTTCGATGTAAAATCGAATTTGCAATCAAAAAGTACTTTAGTAAATTTTTGATTAAGTGCACCGTTTTCAAGTTATAACCAATTTTAGGTAACTTTTTTGAAAATAGTCGCAGTTTTTCATTTTTTTAAAATAGTGCCCATGTTTGCCCACCTTTGAAAAAAATATTTTTGGAAAGCTGAGAAAATTTTCTATATTTTGCTTTATTGAACTTTGTTGATTCGACCCATAGTTGCTGAGATATTGCCATGCAAAGGTTAAAAAAACAGGAAAATTGATGTTTTCTAAGTCTCACTCAAACAACCCACCATTTTCTAACGTCGATATCTCAGCAACTATAGGTCCGATTCACAATGTTAAAACATGAAACATTCGTGAAATTTTCCGATCTTTTCGAAAAAAATATTTTCAAAAATTTAAAATCAAGACTAACATTTAAAACGGGCCAAACATTCAATATTACGCCCATTTGAAATGTTAGTCTTGATTTTAAATTTTTGAAAATATTTTTTTCGAAAAGATCGGAAAATTTCACGAATGTTTCATGTTTTAACATTGTGAATCGGACCTATAGTTGCTGAGATATCGACGTTAGAAAATGGTGGGCTGTTTGGGTGAGACTTAGAAAACATCAATTTTCCTGTTTTTAAACCTTTGCATGGCAATATCTCAGCAACTATGGGTCGTATCAACAAAGTTCAATAAAGCAAAATATTGAAAATTTTCTCAGCTTTCCAAAAATATTTTTTTCAAAGGTGGGCAAACATGGGCACTATTTTAAAAAAATGAAAAACTGTGACTATTTTCAAAAAAGTTACCTAAAATTGGTTATAACTTGAAAACGGTGCACTTTATCAAAAATTCACTAAAGTACTTTTTGATTGCAAATTCGATTTTACATCGAAAAATGAAGTTGAAAAATTTTTGCGACCAATATTTCGATTTTTTGAAAAAATCTGTATTGATTCAAAAAATCATAACTCGGTCAAAGATTTTTTGCCCATTCTGGAAATTTCTGAAAAGTTGGCATTTTATGTCCTCTAAAACATATCAAAAAATGAAAAAAAATAAAAATAGTGTTTTTTTGCAAATCAAGTTTTAGTGACAAAAAGTTAAATTAAAAATCACCAAATTTTTTTTTACCGTGTATCATTTTTTTTCAGTGTAGTCCATATCCATACCTACAACTTTGCCGAAGACACCAAATCGATCAAAAAAATCCTTCAAAAGATACAGATTTTTGAATTTTCACATATCATTTTTGTATGGACAGCTGCCAAATTTGTATGGAAAATTTTATGGACAAACTAATGATGCAAAATGGCTTCTTTGGGCATACCGAAGGCACCAAAAAAGTTTCAGCCGGATTAAAAAATACAAAAAAAATCGAATGACCGAAATCTCAGAGAATTGCTCTTCTGTAAAAAAAGTGATGAGTTTGAAAGGTTCGGTTATTTTTTCGTAAAGCTTTAAAATTATAGCAATAAAACCAAAATATAAATTTTTTATGAAATTCAAACACTAGAGCAAACAGAAAATTAGGTTCGTTCTCCACGAAGAAAATGATTTTAAATATCTTTGTCCGCGAAGAAAATTAAAAAAATATATTATATCTAAAAATAGCAACAATTTTAAAATAGGTCTTTTATTAAAACAAAAAAAAAGGCGATTGAAAAGTACCATCAATTTTTTTCGGAAAAATGCACTATTTTAATTTTATAGCCATTTGAGATAATCGTTTAAAAATCAAATCAAATTATTCGCTCTACAGCATTGCCTTGGCGTTCTCGATTGCGAGATTCCTACTCGAAACTAGGTGTTCGAAGGCTTGATTGTTGAGGCAATTGCAAACCTCTTTTTACACCTTAGATTCCATCCACCCCGGGATTCGAACTGACGACCTTTGGATTGTTAGTCCAACTGCCTACCAGCGACTCCACCGAGGCAGGCAGGACCCAGGGAGACGACTCCTACACCTGGACTGAGCTAACGACCTAACCTTTAGGTTAGTCCGGGGCCAACATTTACTTCCCTTCCGACGGAAGGCGTGATCAGGCAAATCTCGTCTCGAAAAATGCCACCGGGACCGTCTGGGATCGAACCCAGGCCGACTGGGTGAGAGGCAATCACGCTTACCCCTACACCGCGGTCCCGGCTATCGTTTAAATGTGAGCTAAATTTTGACCACCTTATACAGCAAATACTGACTTGGTTGAAAAAAAAAATTAAAATAAATACAAATTTTTGTCCTATTGAAATGTTATTTGGGTAATTCTCCGCCAACTCACACAGCAGTTGCCCCGACCCCTCTTCGATTTGCGTGAAACTTTGTCCTAAGGGGTAACTTTTGCCCCTGATCACGAATCCGAGGTCCGTTTTTTGATATCTCGTGACGGAGGGGCGGTACGACCTCTTCCATTTTTGAACATGCGAAAAAAGAGGTGTTTTTCAAAAATTTGCAGCCTGAAACGGTGATGAGATAGAAATTTGGTGTTAAAGGGACTTTTATGTAAAATTAGACGCCCGATTTGATGGCGTACTCAGAATTCCGAAAAAACGTATTTTTCATCGAAAAAAACACAAAAAAAGTTTTAAAAATTCTCCCATTTTCCGTTACTCGACTGTAAAAAAATTTGGAACATGTCATTTTATGGGAAATTTAATGTACTTTTCGAATCTACATTGACCCAGAAGGGTCATTTTTTCATTTAGAACAAAATTTTCATTTTAAAATTTCGTGTTTTTTCTAACTTTGCAGGGTTATTTTTTAGAGTGTAACAATATTCTACAAAGTTGTAGAGCAGACAATTACAAAAATTTTGATATGTAGACATAAGGGGTTTGCTTATAAACATCACGAGTTATCGCGATTTTACGAAAAAAAGTTTTGAAAAAGTTGGTCGTCATTGATCATGGCCGTTCATGGTCACCCGCGACAGACACGGACGACGAAACAAAGAGAAACGCAAAAAGTAACTTTTTCAAAACTTTTTTCGGTAAAATCGCGATAACTCGTAATGTTTATAAGCAAACGCCTTATGTCTATATATCAAAATTTTTGTAATTGTCTGCTCTACAACTTTGTAGAACATTATTGCACTCTAAAAAATAACCCTGCAAAGTTAGAAAAAACACGAAATTTTAAAATGAAAAATTTTGTTCTAAATGAAAAAATGACCCTTCTGGGTCAATATAGATTCGAAAAGTACATTAAATTTCCCATAAAATGACATGTTCCAAAATTTTTTACAGTCGAGTAACGGAAAATGGGAGAAGTTTTAAAACTTTTTTAGTGTTTTTTTCGATAAAAAATACGTTTTTTCGGAATTTTGAGTACGCCATCAAATCGGGCGTCTAATTTTACATAAAAGTCCCTTTGACACCAAATTTCTATCTCATCACCGTTTCAGGCTGCAATTTTTTGAAAAACACCTCTTTTTTCGCATGTTCAAAAATGGAAGGGGTCGTACCGCCCCTCCGTCACGAGATATCAAAAAACGGACCTCGGATTCGTGATCAGGGGCAAAAGTTACCCCTTAGGACAAAGTTTCACGCAAATCGAAGAGGGGTCGGGGCAACTTTTCCCGATTTCGTGTGAGTTGGTAGAGAATTACCCATTTATTATAACTCTTATATCTATTTAATTTTTAACTAGCACCACCTCTCAATGGGCTACATTTGAATACGATCAATTTGATCGGAAAAATATACAATTTGTTTGTAAATTTGATTGATGTTTCTAAAATGATTTTATGATTTTTTTTTGGGAACACTCTCAATATTAATAAAATGAATTATAATCGTTTCTAAAGTTAAATAACCGTGGAAAAAAATTTGTCCATAGTTTTCCTAAGCCAAAATCTTCCTAATTTGAACCACTAGAACATAAAAAAAAATATTTTTTGTGGATTTAAAAATAAACAAAAAAAAATAGTTTTAAATTATAATTGAGTGATTTTTAGTAGTAAAAAAAAAAAGTGGCATGCCAATGTAACAATGTGTTATTTTTGAAAAATTATGCACAAAAAATATACTTTAGTAGTTAGTAGTATCAGTAAAATAAGTGAAATTCAGTTTTGTCCTTTTTGTGGTTTTCAGAAAAAGGGATATTTGATTTTTCGAACATTTTTAGGCAAAATTCCACTCATAACTATTTTTCTAACATGTGTTACAGTCGACTCTCTGCACAGAAAAAAAATCATGGTAATATTACATCTGGGAAGTGGTACATCTTTTATGTCAGAAAAAATGTGTAATTTTACCTCTAAAAATGTGTAATTTTACATCTTTTCTGGTGTAATGTTGCTTTTTCAGTCTAAATTGAGATAAAATTACATCATAAAAGAGGTAATATTCAACCATCCAAAATTAAAGCTTCAAAATTTACACATTTTTTTTTTGTGTGCCTGTCGATCTTCTCGATATCAATATTGCTCCAGCTGCCAATAATTTTTTCAGTCTCTTCAAGTGGCATGCTTTGATTTTTCGTTCTATAATTTGATACCTTCCGCTATCGACGGTCCCTTCAATATCGAAAAGAAAACATAAAACGTTGTTTTTATATAAATATTTTTGCCACTCCCATCGAGATTAACAAAGTCGGTGATAAAACTTAAATATTAAGTGAATGATCAAAATAATCACGAGCATCTATTGTATGTTTTTAGTTAGATTATTTAACAATACTTCGCACACAGTACAAATTGTGAAAATTTGGAAGTTATAATTTGGGAAGGTTAAATATTACCACTATTATGATGTAAATTTACCTCAATTTAGACTGAATAAGTAACATTAAACCAGAAAAGTTGAAAAAAGTTTTTTTTTCTGTCATTAAAGATGTACCTTCCCAGATGTAACCATATATGTTTCGGAATTTTAAAAATAGTTTGTTATTAAAAAATATGCTTGTTTAATTTTCAATACCGTCATCAGAGGTGACACTGGGTCTGGGGGGTAAGATTGGGTCATACTAAAATGGAGAAACTTTTTTTTTCTTATTTTGAAGTTTTTATACCGTATTTGTAATTCAGAGGAATCAATCTCTATAGTTTCTTAAAAATATGTTTTTGATTCAATATAAATCATTAAGCGAGCTTTTTTCACTGAATCGATTTCCCAAAATTATCACCCTTACCCTCCCAAAATCCCTCCTCAGCAAACCAACGCCCAAACTCCACAGGACACACCGAGGCGGCCAGCCGTCATCGCATGATTAGTTTAATCCGAAGGATAAATTAACGAATTACGGTGCATGTTTTCGATTTGACCAACAACGGCGCTTAGGGGGCGAGACTGCCCATAACAATTCCATTTCCCCGACACCATTAGCAGCAAGTTTGGATTCCCACGGTGTGGCCTGCATGTGTGTGTGCGTGGTGTTTGAACCAAAATTTCTGTAATTAATTTCGGAAAATGCGAAAACGATAATTGTTTTCCCTGGTCTGGATGCTGGGCTGGGAGAACCAACACAATAACAATGGAAAATGGTTGCGGTGTTTGCTGCTGCTGCTGACAAGCATTGTGAGTCGTTTTTCCACGGGGGAAATTTGACCGCAAAGTTTGGGTTAAATGGTTTTGGTGCGGGAAAACAATATGTTGGAATTTTAGGGGTTTGGTGTTTGTTTGGGCGCAATATTTCGAACGGGAACAAATTGTACGCCTAAATGTATACCAAACACAATGATTATTTTGCGCCTGAAGGTTTTGTAACGGAGAGTCCTTATAAATTTATCAATAAAATCGAGTGAAAGTTACGCTGAATAATTAAACCCATTAATTATGGCTGGAGTTTGCCTCTTGTCGATTCTATTCACGTAGAAAACGCGTACTCGTCCCGCCAATAACTCAATACCACCCTATTCATGGGAGAAGAGCTGTAATCGACTCGTTAAATCGCCATTAAAAATTCAATTTCATAACGCTGTACGTGATATGATGCCATCATCATCAGCATCCTCATACGCGAGAGTCCTTCCAGCGAGAGAGATATATGACTGGATTGGGAAATCGAAACCGTGGAAATTAGCTGTGATCCTGACACACGAGTTTTGCATAGAAATGAGCTGTAATGAGACCCCCCCGTCCCCCACACCCTTGATTGAACTTTTCAACAATTAAGTGCCTCCCGGAAACAAACAACTAAACTCGTCTGAAAGACTTGAAATTGAGTGTATTTTAGAACAATTACCCGAAATTTGCAGCGTTTCAGGCGCAATCCCCACCACCTCTCAACCCCCAAAGGTATGCAATCAGTTACGACGTGCGCGCGCGCTATCTGGTGGAGCTTTGCATGATTTTACCTCCAAAAATGTTCGAGAAGAGTGCTTTCCAATTTAATTCATCAACCGGGGTGAGAATTATTCATTTCAACTTGATTAAAGTTGCACGTGGTGGCGAGTGGGGCCATTTCCTGGCTCTGGACAAAACCTTGTGCCTGATTGTGAAAAACGAGGATGAATTTTTGACGACCCGGACGCCGAACAGCAGCGAGCTTCCGGAGATGTCCTCGGCGCTGTCGTCCTAAGGGGAGAGGACATGGACACACGATGGCCGTCAGGTTTTGGAAAATAAACTGCGGAATGCTTTTAAAATTATAAATTAAAAGATTCATATTGGAATGGAAAGTGCGCGAAATTGATAGTGTTTGTTGCGAAAGGAGCAGTTTGGCAATTTTATCGTATAGTGGACTCTCTGGCTGTCGATATTCTCGATATCAATATTGCTCCAGCTGTCAATGAATTTGTCAGTCTCTTCAAATAGATTGCTTTGATTATTCGTTCTATAATTTGATACCTTCCACTCCCGACAGTTCTTTCAATATCGACAACAAGAGAGTCCACTGTATTTGGTAAAAAAGATCCAAGTACGAGACCTGGACTTTTCAACAATTTTTACGTATAGTTTGAAAAATATATTTTTTTTTCCAATAAATCATTTTTTTAACTAAAACGTATGAACATGAATAAACAAATTTGAAGGTTAAAAAATAAACATTATTCAAAAATTTAGAAAAAAAACATCAAATTGTTAAACATACCAACATTAATAACATAATCAAATAAATAAAGCAACCAGTCATCACACCCAAAGGAAATATATATCTATAAATCTGCAACAGTGGATTTGCTGCAGAAAATGTCACATTTTATAACATTTTTTGCAGCAAGCCCGTAGATCATTTTTGCCCGCGTGTAAACATTTCAGCGATCTGCAGCTGGCCCGTCCAAGAGCAACACACCAAAGAGAAGAATATGTTGGTGCTCTTTCACTCACATTTCATCAAGCGTCCATGGCGCGGTGGTAGCGTGTCGGAACAATAACCAAGAAGTTGGTCCTCGATCTGTTAAGGTTTTTTTTGTGAAATACAACCAAAAAGCCGTCGGAAATGTCGATAATTGTCGATAACGGGCAAAAATGTCATACCCCTATATCGCAACAAATGCATGAGGACAGTTTTCATGCAGATTCTGATATACTTTCATGCCGCCATGCATCACAATCATGCGACCGCCGTTTGGGTGCAGTGAGGAAATAATTTGAAAAAATATCAAAAAATCTATAATAACGTCAAATTATTCATCAAGCTAAATTTTTCAAATCATTAAGTAATTCCTATAAAGGAACAATTCTCTACGAAAACGATGTTTTTTTTTATTATTGACTGACTCATTTTGAGGGGCTTTTGTATAATCAAAGAAAGCATGAACAAAGTTGCAGACAGTTTATAAAAAATAGTTTGACACTTATAAACATTTGCCCAAATTCAGTTTATTTTCTCTCTTTTGGATATAAAAGATTCTTTACGAAAACGATTAATTCCATGCCCTATTATTATTTTTTTAAGGGCTTACCCTTTGACCAATTTTTTTTAACATAAATGTAAATTTCCTAAAATAAAGATTTTTCAAATCCGCAACATTTGAGCCATAGAAATGTACAAATAAAAAAATTGTCACCTATTTATGAGTTTCTGAAATGTTACCCAAAAAAATCAAATCTTGTTTGCAATAGAAAAAAACATATTTTTTTCAATTTCAATTCGGTTTTATTGGTGAATAATCAAGCTATAATGAGTTATTTTGAAGTGCATAACAGAGTTTTGGAGTTCCTTACAGCTGTGTGTTGCATCATAATCCATTTAGGAACAATTATTTCTTTAACTAAGGCACTAGCAAGAGTAAGAAAAACTATAAAAAAAACTTACAGAAATTGCAAAGGAAAGGGGATAGAGGAAGAGAAAGCTTATATCTAGATCACAGGTAATTTATCCTTTGTAGATGTGTTTGATCATCAGTTCCCCAAGGGCCAGGAATTGTTCTGCCTTGTTCCGGCAGCTCCGAAACCGCGTCATCATCTCCCCCGCGAGAGCAAAGAACTCCGGCAGGGTGAAGAGATCTTCCCCGGTGACTTCTTGCTGGGCCGTACTGCCGCTACCGGCAGCGACCACGCTGGCGAACGAACGCCCCCAACCAGGAGGGAACGCTGAGTTTTCCGCTGGAACCGTAAGCTGTCCAGCTGCAGGAACGGCTGCGCTCGTACTTCGCTGAGGAAGGTGGGACGCTGCTGCTTTCTTCTTCCTTTTTTCCTGCTCCTCGAGGTAGGCCTTGCGCGCGACGCATCCGCGGTAATTGCCGGTATGGTTGCCGTCACAGTTCGCGCACTTTACGCGCGGCTTGGTTTTGTCTGCCTTGTCCCCCAAGTCCGCCTTTCGTGGCAGTGCGCACACCTCCGAGAGGTGTGTCTCACCGCACTTCACGCAGCGGGGCCGGAGATTGCAGTTCCGCGAGCCGTGGCCGAATTTCTGGCAACGGTGGCATTGCGCTACGTCCGTCGGGTTCTTGGTGTAAAACCGCCAGTTTACCCAAAAACCGTCCAACGTCTTAGTCCGCCGCAGGTCTTGGATCTTGACGGTGCCGCGGTCGAAGTACAACAGGTACAGTGTGTGAGTACCTGTTACCGTTGTCTTGCGCGAGAGCACTTTAATCTCCCGCGGTTTTATTCCGGCATCCGAAAGGTGACCCTTCAGGTCGGATATCGGACGGTCTTGATAACCCTGCAAGACGACCTTAACAGGGGGCTTCTCGGGGTTAAATGTGTAGAAGTTGAAGTTGCTACGCTTCAATTCTTCAAACACCAGGTCGAAGCTCTTTTTATTCAGTGTGATCACTTGCACTGCCGACTTACCGATTTTCAGACAATATCCGAAGCCTTCCAGCAACTCGTCAACATCGTCCGCCAACGTGTCCAAAACAAAAATTGGAGGTGGTCTTCGTTCCGTTGGAGAATTATTCTTTTTTGGCGTCGGCACTTTTTTCCGTGCACGACCATCGTCGTCGTCGTCGTCGGTAGTGCTGCTACCGTCGGTGTTGTTGTTGTTGTTTTCTTCGTCGTCGCTCAGCATCTGGAACTCGTTCCTGATGGGAATGTTGGCGGATGTTGATGTGCCACTGGTCGTGGCACCGGAGGTACCCGAACGGGTTCGCACTGGTGATCTTGGAACATATCCGGGGTGTAGTAACTTTTTGTCGATGCCTTCTGCGCTCACGCTCCCCTGCGCGATGGCGGTCGACACGGCGTTGGTTTGTTTACCTTTTTGCACACGGCCGGTAGACGAACTTCGCGGGTTTTTCGAGGTCGCACTCGAACTGCCACGGCCACGGCCGGCCTTTGGCATGCTGGAGAAACAAACTCGCGGGTAACCACAATCAATTACGGCGAAAAAAAAACGAAAAAACGATGGAGCACTGAGCACTAGCTGCATGCTCTCGTGCGTACACGGAGGGAGCTGAAAAAAAAACTTATTTTTTATTGTCAAAATGCATAATTTTCAAGCTATAATTATTTTAAGCCTTATTTATGATAAATTTCAGCAACATTTACGATTTTTTTTATAAAAGTGTTATCTTTGTCAATTTCTGAAAATAATTTAAATTTCAGCTTTGCACAGAATAAAACATTATTAAGTTTGATTTTCTGGTGTCAACCAACAACCAATTAGACTTTTTTGTTCGAAAAAAAAAAGATAAATCAGCAACTTTTTTGTAATAACCTTTGAGTTACAGCATCACTACTAATAGTAAAAAAAATCGATGTTAAATATTGGAAATTTTGTTAAATGTGTAAATCCCTCCGACAAAAAAAAAGAAATTTAGATATTATAAAATCTAGTCTAATATTTGAACAGGTCGAAAAAAATATAAGAGATTTTTGAAACTTTAGCTAGGCTTTAAAATTATTTTTTTAACGGTAAATAATTTTTTTTTATTATTATCATTGAAAATCCATTTTATGGTTGCCGAGCTTTCTTCTTTCGAAACATTAAGTTTAATTGGATGAAACTTTAAAAAGATATTTTTATCAATATTTATTTTTGGCAATGATAAGTCTTTGCTACTAATTGTCCGATTTGGAATGTACAAAAAAAAAAAAAAGACTAGAGAATTCTCTATTTTTATCGAACTTCAATGAATCTCGTTTATTCGCTCCGGAGCTTGTTGGAGGTAGCGTTTCGAGTCATGTAAACTGTTTTTCATATTCTTAAAAAAAAAACTTCCAAAGGAGAAAAGAACAGTTTTCAACGATAGATGGAAATTATCATATATGGTATAAAACTTTTTTTTTAATTTATATTTTTAAGATCTTATAAAAGCTAGCTATCTTTTGCACTAGAGTTAATAATGGTGCAATTGGTGCATCTTACATAAATTTTCAGTATTTTTTTAAGTTCCGCCTTATATATTTTTTTTTGAAGCATAAAAATATTTCAAGAAAATAAAACATTTTTGCAAAACTTATTAGCCTGGTACAAATTTTATTTAAAGTCTTTGTCTCCCCCCCTTCAAAGTTTGCTCGAAAATTATTATTTTTTCAAAAAACTTCAAAATTTCAATGGAAATTTAAGTGCAATCAGCTGAAATCAATTTAAAATGCATTCCCTTGCGTTCAGCATCATTTTTAGCTTAATTGAGTTGATTTAAAAATCTTTTGAATTTTTAAAAAATTTTAATCATCGCAAAAAAAATTCGATAAAATTTTTGTTTTCGTCAAATTTTACATTTTTCGAAGACTAATGATTGCAAAACAACTTAACTAGTGTAAAATGTATTTTAAAAAACTTTTTGGATTCAAATGTTGAAACTTTGGCTTGTTATTTCAATTTTTATATTTTTTTTTATTTTTTTAGCTTGTGTTCAACAATGTCAATTTTTTGAAAAAAATAAAATATATAAAAAAATTGTATGCATTCACATGGCTTGGCATTGATGCTGCATGGTCTAATCTTATTCAGATAGATTCATTCGATTTTTTTTATTTCAACTAACAAAATTGCATAACTTAACCAATTTTCCAATAAACCACTTTGTTCATCAAACTCAAACCAATAACTGTGCTCAACAACTCACCAGACCAAAACCAGCTGCAAATGCTTCTACACTACAAACTTCCAATACCATTCCCACCGTCCTCGTGGTTGGAAAATAAATTTCGCTTCTTTATTTACCACTGCGCGGTGGACAAAGTGGTGTGCCAATTTTTCTTTTTCGCCGCTTCAAACAAGGAAAACTTTACGGTGGGAAAAGCTCCCCCAACCAGCTGCCAGTAAATGAATTTAAACTTTTCGTGGTATTTACTTGGCTTGTCCCATTCACAGGATGCAACTCTATTGTTTCTGGTTGTGGGAGGGGTTGAAATTAATAATTGGCAAGTTGTTTACGTGTTAATGAACAGAGCTTTGGTTCGTTAGTTCTAAATTGAGTTTTTTTCTACTTGTTTTTGTTTTAATTAAAAGTGATGTTTTCTGAAGTTCAAAATTGCATGTCTATCAAGCTGGATTTTGAAGATAATAAGTATTATTAGAATTCCAGCAGTTTCAACTCAATCAGCTGAACAATCTCTGCTCTGCAGCTTTGTTAAGCTATTTTCATAATGGCACTTGAACCATCTTGCTGGTTTTGTCGATAAAGCTCGACATACGCTCTACTGCCCTAGTAATAATCCTCCGTTGCATACCTGGAAACTTGAACCTTATTGCATTACGGGGTCATAATCATAATCCTGGTCACCAGCGCCAGCGTTGGAGCTGCTGCACACCGACCTTTGCTTGTTTGCCAATAATCCGATGGTACAACTTAATTCAATGAACTAACCTGCTTTCTCAGTGTGTCACTGGAGTATTGGTAGGAGAAGCTTGGTTGCGTGAATCAGAAATTTTCAAATTAAATTGATATGAATTTATGAAAACCCGAAATCTCCTACCAATTCCAGGACAAAATTCGTCCAAAATAGGTAAAGTCCCATTTCCCCCCGTAATGACTACAGCTTTAGCCAAAGATATCACAACAAACATCGCTGAGCTGCTCAGTTTCTATAATACCTGGATACTTTACCCCTAGTACGTAGCCCACCATTAAATTGCATTGCGTCCTTTAGAACCATCAGGTGGATAGAGAGGGTAGTGGGGGGGAGTACGATAACATAATGAAAACCGAACAAACATGTCGAAGAAAATTGAAGTCCCACGTCCTGCAGTCTGACATTCTTCCCCAGGTGTGTTCTCCAGAACAACAGCAACTCCTTCGTAAGAACCCTGGAGCAATACTCATCACAGCGTCATCGACGGTAATGATGTTGAAGACGAGGTTGGATTTAAATCTCCATTAAAGTTTTGGGCAACCGAGGACGCCCCCCGGGAAGGATGATAATCCGGCGACAACGTGGGGTCTTTCGTAATCCTTTCGGGATACGACTGTTGGGACACCACTGAGGGTCACGCCAGGAGGATCAAGGATCGGATGTGCAACGAAGACAGGGGAAGGTAGTGATGATTGTTTTCGAAAAGGGTCAGGATTCATGGAAAATGAATTTACTTTCAATTCAAGCCGGTGTGGTGCGATCGACGGGATAACGAGTGCGGGGAAGAATTGCACTATGGGATAATTTTGGGGAAATTTACTTGCTGTCTTTATTTAAATTTTGTGTCTTTTTTGTGTTTTTTGTCTTTTTTGTCTTTTTTGTCTTTTTTGTCTTTTTTGTCTTTTTTGTCTTTTTTGTCTTTTTTGTCTTTTTTGTCTTTTTTGTCTTTTTTGTCTTTTTTGTCTTTTTTGTCTTTTTTGTCTTTTTTGTCTTTTTTGTCTTTTTTGTCTTTTTTGTCTTCTTTGTCTTTTTTGTCTTTTTTGTCTTTTTTGTCTTTTTTGTCTTTTTTGTCTTTTTTGTCTTTTTTGTCTTTTTTGTCTTTTTTGTCTTTTTTGTCTTTTTTGTCTTTTTTGTCTTTTTTGTCTTTTTTGTCTTTTTTGTCTTTTTTGTCTTTTTTGTCTTTTTTGTCTTTTTTGTCTTTTTTGTCTTTTTTGTCTTTTTTGTCTTTTTTGTCTTTTTTGTCTTTTGTGTCTTTTTTGTCTTTTTTGTCTTTTTTGTCTTTTTTGTCTTTTTTGTCTTTTTTGTCTTTTTTGTCTTTTTTGTCTTTTTTGTCTTTTTTGTCTTTTTTGTCTTTTTTGTCTTTTTTGTCTTTTTTGTCTTTTTAGTCTTTTTTGTCTTTTTTGTCTTTTTTGTCTTTTTTGTCTTTTTTGTCTTTTTTGTCTTTTTTGTCTTTTTGTCTTTTTTGTCTTTTTTGTCTTTTTTGTCTTTTTTGTCTTTTTTGTCTTTTTTGTCTTTTTTGTCTTTTTTGTCTTTTTTGTCTTTTTTGTCTTTTTTGTCTTTTTTGTCTTTTTTGTCTTTTTTGTCTTTTTTGTCTTTTTTGTCTTTTTTGTCTTTTTTGTCTTTTTTGTCTTTTTTGTCTTTTTTGTCTTTTTTGTCTTTTTTGTCTTTTTTGTCTTTTTTGTCTTTTTTGTCTTTTTTGTCTTTTTTGTCTTTTTTGTCTTTTTTGTCTTTTTTGTCTTTTTTGTCTTTTATGTATTTTTGTGTCTTTTTTGAAATCATAAAACCAACGTCTTTTTTTAATCATAAAATCATAAAATCATAAAATCATAAAATCATAAAATCATAAAATCATAAAATCATAAAATCATAAAATCATAAAATCATAAAATCATAAAATCATAAAATCATAAAATCATAAAATCATAAAATCATAAAATCATAAAATCATAAAATCATAAAATCATAAAATCATAAAATCATAAAATCATTAAATCATTAAATCGTTAAATCATAAAATCATAAAATCATAAAATCATAAAACCATAAAACCATAAAATCATAAAATCATAAAATCATAAAATCATAAAATCATTAAATTTTTAGTTTTTAGTTTTTAGTTTTTAGTTTTTAGTTTTTAGTTTTTATTTTTTAGTTTTTATTTTTTAGTTTTTAGTTTTTAGTTTTTAGTTTTTAGTTTTTAGTTTTTAGTTTTTAGTTTTTAGTTTTTAGTTTTTAGTTTTTAGTTTTTAGTTTTTAGTTTTTAGTTTTTAGTTTTTAGTTTTTAGTTTTTAGTTTTTAGTTTTTAGTTTTTAGTTTTTAGTTTTTAGTTTTTAGTTTTTAGTTTTTAGTTTTTAGTTTTTAGTTTTTAGTTTTTAGTTTTTAGTTTTTAGTTTTTAGTTTTTAGTTTTTAGTTTTTAGTTTTTAGTTTTTAGTTTTTAGTTTTTAGTTTTTAGTTTTTAGTTTTTAGTTTTTAGTTTTTAGTTTAATGCAATATTTTAAAAAATCTCACAGTCTTCGAATACCTCGGGCGATTATTGTACGACATTCCCTCGGTCAGCGGACAAAAGGAGCTCACCTTTTTGTTTGTACACTTCTTGGCCTTACCCAAGCAAAAAAAGGGTAACGAGAGGAGCTGCTGTCATTCCTCCTGTTTGCACTACCGAGCAAAAGCACTTAATCCTTTTGCGCTGAACTGAACTGGCTGCTGCGTTGACATCTTCCTTCCTCCTTGGAAAGTGCCACAAAAAGGTGTTTTTGTTTGGGGTATAAACAACAATCTCGGAGGAATCCCACGGCAGCAGCCATCCAGGAGCCGGAGGTCCAAAGGGTTTGAACTCCTTTTATTCAGCTCAACAGAGGACAACAAGACCAACAAACCAACAAACCAAACAAGGACCTCTGGCTGTGCGTTATCCGATTTCGATTGTCGTCAAAGAAGGAGATTTGTTTGCACGCACAACAACACTACAGCAGCAGTGGAGGGAAGATTGTATTTTGTTGGGCCCCCGTAATTCCCTTCGAATAATTAAAGGTTTTGTTTGACATCTCGGCACACCGAGGATTTACCCTTAACAAGAAAGGCGAAAAAAGCAAGGATCCTAATCTGGGCCCGCCAGGGAAAACATTGTTTGTTGAGCAGTGAACCAAACCAAAATAAGGATCCCTCACTCACTCATCTCTCGTTGGGCTGCTGCTGATCAGTTTCTGTTTGAGGTTAGGTTGGTTTGGTTGACTGGTTCATTGGCAAGCTAAGAGGGATGGCGATTTTTTTTTTCTAAGTATTTTGATGAGAAAGGAAGTGAGATCTTCAACGCTAAGGCTGCGGCGAAGATCCTGCTCAAGATTTCCGTTTTAAGAAGGTTTTCATTTGCGTTTTTTTGCTTGTTAAAAATGATGATGAACATGTGATGAAGAACAGCTTCATTTGATCCTCGTCTTCAACTACTTTGAAATTTGAAGGGAAATCTCTTCGCTTTTATTTCGCTTTCGAGCTCATTTGAATGCATTTGAAAGTACATAATTTTGGTATAATTTTTTTAAGGCGCAATTTTGTGTCGATGCAAACAAATTAATTTGAATCCAACAGTCGTTAAATTAAAAATGTGGGCTTTATAAGAGTAAAGCAAACTTTAACAAGTTATCTAAATGAGTTCACCCTTTTTTATCTATTTTATTAAAACTAGATTCTTTAGTTCTTTTTCCAATTTTATAAATAATGTAAATAAACGGTGATATTTTTTAAACAAATAAAATGCAATGTCACACCATCAATACCATTCCAAACTACAATAAAATTTAAACATTTGAAAATACTTTTTGCACAGTTTCGAAATAAGCACAAATTGACAAAAAGTGTTAAACAGTTTAGCAAAATTATTTTTATATTTTTTTGATGGTCTTATTTGAGAATTTATGAAATTTCTGATCACTTCGATGTATTTTTTTTGGATTGTGCCTAGTTCAATCAGATAAGCAGATAACTTTGAACTATTTTCATGTTTTGGAATCCAGTGTGTAAGACTTGTATGTAATTATGTTTTGAAATGTCATTTCAGTCATTTAAAACATATTAAAATTACATTTTAAAACATCTTCGATATGCTAAGAATTTCACATATAACCTGTACGAATGTTCAAAAATTAACTAGTTGTATTTGAAAATTATTTAAATCATTAAATAATCAGGTTAACGCAGGCCGTAACCTTTCGTTTACAATTCAATTGAAAAAAATTCAAACTGTAGCAAATCATCTAAAACTTAGTTAAAGAAATCATTTAAAAAATGCTGAATCCATTCCAGAGTGGTATCAGTGACCTATAAATGCAGAGATAAGCGCCCAAAACGTATTTTTTGAAAAAGTTAATTTGCATTATGTGAATAAAAAGTTTGAATTTGATCAGATATTTCAGAGTATGGTAATTTTATTCACAAAACGAAAATTAATGCAGGTTTTTTTTTTCAAAAAATATTTAATTTCAATAGTTTAATTTGTTTTATATAATAGGTAAGTTCAAATAAATTCCAAGCGTCATTTCTAGGCACATCATATGTTTTACTAACACGATTTTGATATAAATTTTATAATATAATTTAATTATAATTTCTACAAATTTTGATTGCAAAAAAATCTAAGAACATCTAATTCTCAGACACAAGTCAACTTTACTCAGAAATGGCCAACGGCACCAATTTGGTTCTGGAATTCCAAAATTTTATATTGAGATGAAGATAATTGAATAACTAGATTTTTTTTTCGACTGTAAGCCGAAGTCTTTGACAAAGTTTGTAGATAAATCTTAATTACGACTTGCGAATTTAAAAATAATAATTTAAAAAAGTTATGCATCAACTTAAAACCAGAAAACCACTAATAAATCAACAAGCTTTAAATCCAAAAAACTAAAAACAAAAAAACATAAAATTTAAAAAATATTAAAAATAAACAAAACTAACAAATTAAAAAAAAATTATAAAGCTGAAAAAAAACAAAAAAAAACAAAAGGCTTAAATACCAAGAAGTCGAATAAACCAGAAATCCAGAAAAATTAAAATCCAAAAAAAAACTTAAAAGCCGAAAAAAAAAATAAGAAAAAAAAACAAAAAATCTAAAAAAAAAATCAAGAAACCAAAAAAACAAAAATCACCAGAAAACCAAAATAATAAAACCGAAAAAATCTTTTGCAAAACAAGACACCAAAAACAATAAAAATAAAATAATACAAATTAAAAACTTTAAAACCAAATAGCCAACACGAAAAACATAAAAATACAATCAAAAAATTAATCGAAAAATTAACAAAATAAACAAAAACTTAAGAACAAAAAATAATAACATTTAAAAAAAACAATATAGCCAAAAACCAAAAAAAAAAAATCCAAAAAAGCTTGAAAACCAAGAAACCAAAAAAAAACATAAATCCACAAAACTAAAAAACTATAAACCAAAATATCAAGAAACCAAGAAAACAAAATACAAAAAAAAAACTAAAGACTAGAAAACCAACCAAAAAATAACCATAAAACTGAATAATAAAAAAAAACAAAAAAAACGAGTCAAAAAGCAAAAAACCAAACAAATAAGGAAAAACTAACAAAACTACAAAACAAAAACCAAAAAAAAATATTTGAAAACCAAAACAATGAAAAACGAAGAAACCAAAACAAAAAAAAAGCAAAAAACCAAGAAAAGAAATTGTGGTTTGGTTGAGCGTTTTAGCAGAATGCATTACTGTGAATACAAAGAGACGAGTTGTTCCTTTTAATTCCGCTATATATTTTTAATATCTTGACAGATACGTATTTCGTCTACTACTTGCAGACTTCATCAGAGTCGAGAACAGAACACTGATGAAGTCTGCAAGTAGTAGACGAAATACGTATCTGTCAAGATATTAAAAATATATAGCGGAATTAAAAGGAACAACTCGTCTCTTTGTATTCAAAGAAAAGAAAACTAAAATATATGAAAAAATTAAATTAAAAGCCAAAAACCAAACAACTTAAAAACCAAAAAAACTTAAAAACAAAAAAACATAAATCATAAAAATTATTTTTAAAAAAACTTCAATACAAATTATACAAAAAAAAACTTTCAAATTGCTCAGAAAATTATTCACACTGTTCCTTTTTAGACTCAAAAACATCTTGTCCTTTGTTGGATTTTTAAAGATCTTAGGAAAAAATGATTTTTTCAACTAATTGAAAAAATATAGAAACTTAAAATAATCAGAAACATACAGTTTTATCTGATTTTATCCCTCAAATGGCAATAAATTAAATACCATGCATTTGGCAAAACAAATTCAATTTCGATTTCAAACTTGATTTTGCTTTTGAAATTGATATTTAAATATGTTTTAGATTATATTTGTTGATTGTTTAAAATATGGTATTTTTTTTTAAATTATGTCTTCGTAAAAAAATCCATTCTTCTCTGAGGTTGAGCCCATTTAAAAAAATATACAAAAATATGGTTTAAGCAAATTTGCTTTTTGAAGAATAAAGTTAAATATAAAGAAGGTAACTTTTGAAAAGTATTTTTTGATTTCTCTCACCTACAACTTTGCTAAGAACATCAAATCGATCAGAAAATGCCTTTCCAAGATAAAGTTTTTCGAATATTTACACACCATTTTTTGTATGGAAAGTTGGCTTAATTGCATGGGGACTTGTACGGACAAATCACTAATTAAATTTTTCTTCTTAAGTCATAAGCAAGCTTCCCAAAAAGTTTCAACCAAATCATTAACCTTATGTTATTGTTAATCTTATTAACAAAAAAATAGGTTTTCATGTTTGGTGAGTTCTCGGTTTTTCAACAATCTACTGTGAAACAAAAATAAAAATACCCGCTTTTATCCTTTGAAATAAACAGTCTGCGAGTTAAAAAACATATTCTTTATCTACCTCTTTTTGCGAAAACTTTCAAATTCGTCCTTCTATACATTTCCTTACAGATCGCTGGCACTAGTTTTCGCTCAGCGATTTCAAAAGCAACAAGTTTTTTTTCTGTCCCTCTTTCTCTCGAAAGCCACAGAAACAGAGTAGTGGTGGCTCCGGCCAAAACCACGAAAGCGATAAAATTGAAAATTGACCGAAGAAAAACTACCGCCAGTCAGTGCAGTGGCCAGCTGCTCGTGGAAAACCAAAGGAAAATTAAACAAGTCGAGACAAGCTGAATGGTGGCGGTGGGAGGAAAAAAAACTAAATTGGAAACTTTCCTTCCGAACAGCACTAATTGAAATGTGTTTCGCCGGCAGAAGTGTGAAATTAAGACGAAATCTAGGTCATTTGAAATTCGTTTTTTTTTTTGTTGAGTAGTCTGCATTTTCACGAATCGAATCAAAAAAGGTCCTCTAATCAAATAAAATAGGACACTTCCCAAAAAAGAAAAATTGTCCTAAAACAGGAAGAAAGTTAGTGACAGCTAACCAACGACATCGTAGGTTAGGTTAGGTATGACTAAGTGCGCCAGCTGAGCAGCGACGTCTTCCCGCGAAGTTGGCTTGTTTTCTTGTTTGATATTTTCTTTAGCACGCGCCCATCCACAGGAAAACTGAAAAACTTTGTTTCGTATGAGAGACGCGTTCACACCTTTTTTTCTTTTGCGAGCTTTTCTTTCGTTTTTTGAGTTTCCTTCGAAACAACGTGATGGAAAATGTAAAGAAGAGATAAATAAAGTCACCTATTAGTACGATGACACATTTAAAAATATTATTTTTTTTTTGTAGAAAAAATGAAAGTTTTTATCAAATTAATTTTTACTTTGAAACAAAAACTAAATATTTTCACATTTGAATTCAAAGCTTTTCTCCAAAACCAAAAGCAACACAGGAAAAAATCACCATTTCAGTAGCATCCAAGCTACGGTAGAACCTCGCAGAAAATGGGAAGCCGCTCTGGAAAAGCTCTAATCCAATATATTATAAAACACGTGCGTGTGACAATGACAAGTGATCACGTAAACTCCGTCCCCTTTCCAATCCACCCACCCAACATAACTCAGAGGAAAAAGCTCCTCTTCCTTTGGGAAAAAAATACGAAGTAAAACAGCACCGGCAGTGGATAACACACAAGTTATGGTGAAAACAACAAACGACAGGAACTTGTTCCGGTAGCTTTCGATGGTGGCAGCAGCAGCAGCAGTCTCAGCCTCAGCTGGTGACACTGAAGTTGTTGTTGGTGGTGAATGTTGGTGTGAATGTGTTGTCGTTTTAGTTGGTTTGGTGAGGAGCAAATTGCCTAAACGAGTTTTCTCATCATCTTGTTTTTCAATTTCTGGGTGGGAGAGGGGGAGGAAAACCGGAAATCTTGGAAGCTTGAAAGGAGAAATTGCTCCCTTAAGTGAAGAAGGAGGATGAATTTGTACGTTTTGGGTGAGATTTTGAAAGAAAACAATATTAAAATCTCGATGCACCAGATTCCAGATGATTTGCTCCATGGAAATGGAAATTTATTTTAACCTTTTTTTTTAATTACTTACTTTTCCGGTCATTCTCGAATGAGGAAACGGCCTACTTTTTAGTGCATATTTGATTCAAGGGGAGGAAAAAAAAATTCACTGAAAAAATCCAATTCAAACGGTGTTATCAGAAACTACAAAGAAATTTTATATTCAATTCGTTGCTTACTTGATTTTTTAGGCACTTGTCGTATTTATTCAACTCGGTAAACCTCGTTGAATTGGATGTACAACTAGCGATGATTTTTGTTTTGCATCTAGTTTTTAATGAAAAGTTTAAAAATGAATCCGTTTTTCCGTTTAATTTATTTTATTTTTCTTCCTTTATTTCCTTTCATCGACCATAAGAAAACAAAAATGTGACAAATTGCCTATAATATTTTACTGGAATAAAAATAAACATTTTTTTCATTCCTAAATTAGTATTGCTTATCTCACAAAAAATATGATAAACTTTTTAATAAACTTCAAACATTCAAACAAGCAAAATTGAAATAAACAAAGTTTAACTCAGGGTTGCCAAGTGTTGATTCCTTATAACAAATTTATCTTTTCTCAAATATAAGAATACCTGCAGCCAAAAATGGACAAAGGCATTCTGAAAATTATTTTTTAATTTTCGATTTGCCCGTTTAAGTTCTGCCATTATTTTTTTATTGTTCTTGCAATATTTTCAAAAATCTGTATCTTGAGTTTTGAGTCACATAATTTAGAAAATTATAAATAACGTATATTGGGAATCCAAATTTAAGTGATTTATAGACAAAAAAAATACAGTCCTAGTTATAACCTACATTTTCAAGAACAATTTTCTAAATTTTGTGATATTTTTAAAAATAGATAACTTTTGCGCTAGAGTTAATTTTTTTTTAATAAAAAAATCACGATATTGAATATCAAAAAGGTCCCTTTGAATTTAAAAACATACATTTTTGCAATTTCCTGAAATGAATGCGGAAAAGTTGAACTTTTTAGCACTTGTTTGAAAAAGTTATAATTTTCAACATTTATTTTTTATTTAAACGATTAATTGAATCAATGCATGGACATTTGTCCTATAATTCTGTTCAAAGGGTGTTTTTCGGAATTGCAAAAAATGTTGTTTGGAACTCGGTGAACCTCGTTGGATTATTGTACGACTCGGGCTGAAAAAATTCTCTTTTTGCAACTTTTTGCATAAACTACTATTTCATTAATTTTTCATTTAACGAGGCTCAGCAACCAACTGGGTGATCAATAGGGTCAGTGAAATATCACGATTTCGCGGACAGCGTGAAATCCGTGAAATCTGGCTTTTTCCGCGATATCCCGTGAAATTTTATGTTTGTGTGAAACTGTAACAATTTTTCTCAAAATATTTTATCAAACTCAAATAGGAATAAAAATAATCTTAAGAACTACTGTAGAATAAAGCGAGTACATAAACTCGTTCAGGTTACTGAATTTTGATTTCGTAGACTGTGTGAAATTCTTGAAATTTATTAATTTTTCCTAATATTTTTTTTTCATATAAGATCATAATAAATATTTCAACCATAAAGACTATTTAAGTAAATTTAATTAGTTATCAACTGAAAAGCTTGATATGAACCATTAGAAGAATTAATCAGATTTTGAAGTTTTTTTTGGAAACTCACTAAATTTAATAATATTCATTCGCTGTAGTAAAACTTTAATACTTTTTTATTTGTAAGGTATAATTTCAAAAGAAATTGAAAGAATCAAGCTTTGTTTTTTTTCAAAATAAAATTAATAAAAATAAAAAAAAAACATTTCAGATTTTGTCTGAGCCCCGTTTAATTTTTAAGAAATTTTATTATTTGGGTGGATGATTCTCGTGAAAGTATATATATTTAGGTGGATTTTGATATTTAGGTGGAATCTGGGTGAATTATTCCCGTAAAAGTTAAAAAATACCACCTTTTTTTGTTTTCTTTTCTTATTTTGAATAACAAATTTGATTTCGTTACATTATTTTGTGTATTGATTTTGGATTTAGTTTTTGAAAAGAGAGTTGAAAACCTTAAAAATAATTTCGAACGGGCTAAATGTCGCAGAAAATTCAAACCGTTTAACTCATTTTGGCTGGACAAGATTATTAAATCTTGCTTCGATATGAAATTTAATAAAATGTAAACTGATAAAACGTCGAATATTAAAAAAGCAGTTCAATAAATGAGAATACGCATGCCCTACATTTTGTTTCAAAATATAAGTAGATTCAAAATATCCATAAACCAGGTGGAAACTTTTTTGAAAATTAGGAGATTTTTTTTGTGTCACGTTCAAATTTAGTAAAGATTTTTTTGTAATTTAAAAATAATGTACACTAAATCCCCTAAATACGCTCCCCCCGATTGCGCCTCCCCCGTTTTGCGCCCCCCGATTTGCGCTCAAACCCCGAAATAACGCTCCCCCCAAATAACGCTCTAATTGGCGCAAATCGGGGGAGCGTTATTGCGGGGTTTGGGCGTAAAATGGGGTTTTCTTTTTAAGTGTACTTTATTTACATATAAATGAAACATTTGTATAAGGGGTTGCCACAAAATACGGATAAGGGGCCATCCACAAATCTGGGTATCCAAGAACTCCCGGAAGTCATGCCCTAGATATCTACCTGATCCTTGGGGGTCTATATGGGTGTATTAACCATCGGTATAGCTTCAGGTAGCTTCAGTGAACCACGATGGATTATCTGGGTTACGTTGGATTGTTATGGGTCCTCCAGGAACTCCCAGAAGTTATGACCTGACGATCTACCTGATCAACGGGGGTCTATATGGGTATATAAACCATCGGTATAGCTTGAGGTAACTTCAATGAACCACGATGGATATTCTGAGTTACGTTGGATTGTTATGGGTCCTCCAGGAACTCCCAGGAGTTATGACCTGATGATCTACCTGATCAACGGGGTCTATATGGCTGTACTAACCATCGGTATTGCTTCAGGAAGCTCCAGTGAACCACGATGGATATTCTGGGTAACGTTGGATTGTTATGGGTCCTCCAGGAACTCCCGGGAGTTATGACCTGGTGATCTACCTGATCAACGGGGGTCTATATGGGTGTATTAACCATCGGTATAGCTTCAGGTACCTTCAGTAAACCACGATGGATACCCTTCAACATGTTGGATTGTTATGGGTCCTCTAGGAACTCCCGGGAGTTATGACCTGATGATCCACCTGATCAACGGGGGTCTATTTGGATACATTAACCGTAGGTATAGTTTCCGTTAGCTTCACTGAGCCACGATGGATACTCTGAAGTATGTTGGATTGTTATGAGTCATCCAAGAACTCCCGAAAGTGATGACCTGATGATCTACCTGATCAACCGGGGTCTATATGGGTGTATTAACCATCGGTATAGCTTCAGGTAGCTTCACTGAACCACGAAGGATACTCTGAGGTACGTTGGATTGTTATAGCTCGTCCAGGAACTCCTGGCAGTCATGACCTGGATATCTACCAGATCAACGGAGGTTTATATGGATGAATTTATCATCGGTATAGCTTCAGGTAACTTCATTGAACTACGATGGATACCCTGCGCCATGTTGAATTGTTCTAGGTCATCCAGAAAGTCCTTTAAGGCATAGTCTGGTTTAAGTAGACACCCAGGCCATGACTTCCTTCATTTCTGGAAAACCCCTAAACATTCCAACAAGCTGCAGAGTTTACATCGTTGTCCACTAAAGTTACCTTAAGCTATACCGATGATAAATTCATCCATATAAACCTCCGTTGATCTGGTAGATATCCAGGTCATGACTGCCAGGAGTTCCTGGACGAGCTATAACAATCCAACGTGGTCAATACACCCATATAGACCCCCGTTGATCAGGTAGAACATCAGGTCATAACTCCCGGGAGTTCCTGGAGGACCCATAACAATCCAACGTAACCCAGAATATCCACCGTGGTTCACTGAAGCTACCGGAAGCTATACCGATGGTCAATACACCCATATGACCCCCGTTGATCAGGTAGATTATCAGGTCATAACTCCTGGGAGTTCCTGGAGGACCCATAACCATCCAACGTACCCCAGAATATCCATCGTGGTTCACTGAAGCTACCTGAAGCTACACCGATGGTTAGTTCACCTATATAGACCCCCGTTGATCAAGTAGATATCTAGGGCAAAACTTCTGGGAGTTCTTGGATACCCAGATTTGTTTATGGTACCTTACCCGTGTTTTGTGGATGACCCCTTATATAAATATTTCATTTATATGTAAAAAAAGTACATTAAAAAAGAAACCCCCATTTTACGCCAAAACCCCGCAATAACGCTCCCCCGATTTGCGCTCAAACCCCGAAATAACGCTCCCCCCGTTTGCGCTCAAACCCCGAAATAACGCTCCCCCGAATTGCGCTCTCCCCCGGTGTGCGCCCCCCCCAAAAAGAGCGCACATGGGGGATTTAGTGTATAATCAAGAATAAAAAGTAGTTTCTGTGATTTAAACATAAGATTTTCAGAGTTATTTTAAAAAAAAATCACGCTCCGCGAAATTTGCGTGAAATGTGGTTTTGAAATTGAGGTCCCCGTGAAATTTGCTATTTTCGAGCGTGATAAATCACTAAGCCTAGTGATCAACATAGTCTCAAAAAGAAAATTGTAGGAAATTTTCTCAGTTTTATAAAATTATATTTTGCAAGGGGTCCTTCATGATGCATTTTTTAATTGCATAAAAAACGAAAAAAACACTTAAAAATGCGTTGCATATAAAAAACGACGCACTTTTTCAAAAAAATGTGTAAAGTCATGAATAATTGCAAATTTGATATTCTATCTTAGAGTGTTTTTAAATGATTTTTTCATCAGTTTTTTTTTTGTTTTTTTATCTTTATTTTCTGTACCATATTTTGGATCACTTTAAATTTAAGTTAAAAAAATGCATTTTTGGTCATTTTAAAAAAAATGTGTTATGTGGGAATATAATTTAAAGTAATAATTTTATGGAGCCTTGTTTAAAAATACTAATGATACAAAATCGGGTTTTTGACAAACGGAATGCGTGGAAAAAGCTAGATTCAACCAATTAAAAAAAAAAATTGAAAATTTTCATATAAATTGCGAGGGTCTACAGAATTGCTCATGGGTTAAGAATGATACCAGATAGTTTGCAAACAATAGTCAAGATATTATTTGAATGCAAAACAATCGTCACTTTTTTATTTGACTTTTTTTGTTGTTTAATGTTTTCTTTTCAAACGATTAGTTAAAAAAACAACTAATTTCCCGTTATTTTTTTTTCCTTATCCTTCAATAATAGTTAAATATTTAAAAAATATAAAAGTATTAATTTGTTTGTTGTCATTTTGTTTTAACAAATAAACAATCAAAAATTGCCCCTTATTAAAAAAAATAATATTTTTATTCCTTTTAAATTACAAATTTAATCTTGTTGCCACGATTACATTCAAACCATACCACAGATCAACATCATCAAATAGTTTATCAAAAACAATTATATTGCAAACATTCTATAAGTATTTTATATTCATAAGAATAAAAGAGAATATAATTTATAAATAAGAATAAAAGAGAACATAATTTAAAAAAAATGTTGTATTTTTACATTTATTTTTATTTTGTCTGCTTTGCAACTTTGTACAACATTGATACACTCATAAAAATATTTTTTCCTTGACACAAAATAAACGTAATTCTTTAATGAAAATTTTTGTTTTAAATAAAAAAAATCCCTTATTGTAGATTCGAAAAAAAAAACATAAAATTTCCCATCATACCTCTCAGAATGAGTAATGGGAAATGCCATTGATTAAAAAATAATATTATTTTTTTGGTAAAAAAAATATGATTTTGCAGAATTCTTAGGCGTCATCCATAAATTATGTCAAGCTCTAGGGGGGAAGGGGGGGGTCTGAGCAAGTGTGACATTGCATGTTATAAGTATAGGAAAAGCGTGACAAAGGGGGGGAGGGGGGGGGGGTAAATTTTGGCTGATTTTTGCGTGACGTACTTTATGGATGAAGCCTTACTACGCTATGAAAGTGAGCGTCCAATTTTACACAAAAGTCCCTATGATTGAATTTTTTTATCTTTTCACGATTTCGAGCTAAAAATTACAATTACAATTACGTGTCCTAGTAAAAATCCAGGAAAATGAAAGGGAAATGGATTCGTGATGAGGGACCCGAATTACCCGATAGAGCAAAGTTTCACGGAAACTTAGTGTGAGTTGGTGGAGAATGAACTATGAAGAATATGTAAAAAATAAAATCAATTTAAATATTTTTTCCTGTTTTTTAAGTGTCGTTCCGTTTTCCCTTATGCCTCGGAACATTAATTGAAAAAAAAAACTTTTTTTTTAATAATGTGAATCAATAAACACAAAACACCAAATAAAAACAGTTATGCATTTCTTTTTTTCAACTGATGGTCTCATATAATTGAAATTAACTAAAAATTTCTTTAAAATGTCACTTCTTTCTAACCGACAACCATCTTCCCACACACTCCACACACCTTGTCCATCCAGCTGCCACACGAGTGCATAAATCCTTCCAGCATCCACCTCATTTGCCTAATCCACCCTAATCCCTTTACGGACTTAATTAAAATTTCGATGCTTTGGTTAATCCTTCGCTCCATTCAAAAATGTACCACAAAAATCTCTTTCTTCTTATCCGTCCAGAGTAATTTTTGCACGTGCACAAAGAAAAAGGTGAAGGAAAACTGAAGAATGGTTCAGAAAAAAATTCGCGCCACACAATGCGGTCCAGGACATTATTCATATTCTAATGGATGGAAGCTTTTTATCCTTTCATTCTTTTTTTCGTTTTATTTTTTTTGCTGCCGCTAAGCATGTCAAAGGAAGTGGAAAAAAGCACGCCAGCAATCATCTTTTTCCCAAGGATGCTCTCTGAAGCTTATGCTTGGTTCAACACTCCAACAGTCGTTTTCACTTTCCCTGCTGCGCGCGATGCAGTTGATGTCTGTCTGTCAGTCTGTAATGCGCGTGTCAGATCCCGACAAAAGAATGTTGGCATTACTCGCAAAATGAGAATCCTGGTGGGAATCCTATAGCGTGTATGAATTTCACAGTTAAAATAATCTTTTATTTGGTGCTTCACTGTCGGTTGGGATTGCAGTGATTCTGTCCATCTCTCCCCGGTGGAGATCTTCCACTTTTGAAAGAGCTTGGAGATCTGAGAGCTCTATTCTTCACGGGATCTTGAGCTCTGAAGCAATCTCCGGGGTATGAAAGTATGCAATACAACACACGTTGAAGAGTGCATTCGTTCGTGCTGGTTATCCTCATGAAAGTGAGAGTGACTAGAAATTGACAGATGGATGGGAGGGAATATTGAGATGGAGGAGGACATCTTGGAGGCGAGAGATTTGCTGTGGTTCCAGTGGACAACAACAGGTGGCAGTGGCGGTACAGACTTTTGTGAAAAGCATATTTAAGAGTTGGATCTTTTTTTTCCTGACATTTGAAAAAACGTTGTGTTCTTAGAAATAATGCAAATCTAGGGTAGTAGACATAAAAAATAATTTAAGATTTTTTAAATATTTGCTGTTTTATTTTTTTAATAACCTTGGATTATTATTTTCATGTTTGCATCAGATCTTGAAATTAAAATCAATTCACAATCAATAACTTCATTTTTAATGCGCTCCTGCTTCCATTTCCCAGGAACATCTTTCATGACAAACATTATCACTACATACTCAACCAGATGGTGCTGTGAGAAACGAAACGATTCCCTTTGGAAAAGTGTCCCTTTGAAGAACTGTTGCTTTCATCTTGCCACACAAGTACAGTCACACACTTACAATAACATTTCACCTAGTTTTCCACAAGAAGGAAAACCACTGCTGGGAGCTGTGTGTCATGTGTGACAATCCCAGCTAAAAGAGCAGATATTTTTCCACGTGGATCCGGGTAGAGAAATCCATCATCACATCACGTGTGGGAAAGAAAAACTTCTTAAGCTGGACTCGCCAAGTTAAATATACTTTGGATTATTTTATGGAATTACCTTTATTTGCAAATAATTCCTATAATAACCTAACAGATTAGTTTGTTATGTTTCCTAGCTTGATTTTAATTGATGCAAATGGAAAACCTAAGTCAATAAGGGCTTTCAACAAAAATTCTACCCAGGTACAAATTACCACAAGGCAGTATTATTTTCATTTCCTTTCAGTAAACAAACATTTGCACTATTTGCGTCCAACAAAATGCCACCCATAAACATCCAGAACACTGAACATTACTTTCCAAACTGCACCTGCAAATGCAAATAACTTTCCTTACTTCCGGCAATCGATTGACCATCGAAATGTTAGGCAGAGAGAGAGTGAGCTTTTTCCTTTGTCTCGGAAAAACAAATCACCACCCCACTCCCTCTGGGGTTAGGTTAGAACCCGGTTCAAACTCTAATGGAATGCTTTCTGTTCGTCATCAATAATGCAGTGCTGCCAGCCAACGAGAGAGGTGACCAGCAGTGCTGCAGTTTTATAGATTTTCAATCGAACATTCTGCACTCGAGAAGAATGCATCTGGAAGGAAATAGGCTGTTTCCAATTAAGTAAAAAAATACAAAAATACAAAAATACAAAAATACTAAAATACAAAAAAACAAAAATACAAAAATACAAAAATACAAAAATACAAAAATACAAAAATACAAAAATACAAAAATACAAAAATACAAAAATACAAAAATACAAAAATACAAAAATACAAAAATACAAAAATACAAAAATACAAAAATACAAAAATACAAAAATACAAAAATACAAAAATACAAAAATACAAAAATACAAAAATACAAAAATACAAAAATACAAAAATACAAAAATACAAAAATACAAAAATACAAAAATACAAAAATACAAAAATACAAAAATACAAAAATACAAAAATACAAAAATACAAAAATACAAAAATACAAAAATACAAAAATACAAAAATACAAAAATACAAAAATACAAAAATACAAAAATACAAAAATACAAAAATACAAAAATACAAAAATACAAAAATACAAAAATACAAAAATACAAAAATACAAAAATACAAAAATACAAAAATACAAAAATACAAAAATACAAAAATACAAAAATACAAAAATACAAAAATACAAAAATACAAAAATACAAAAATACAAAAATACAAAAATACAAAAATACAAAAATACAAAAATACAAAAATACAAAAATACAAAAATACAAAAATACAAAAATACAAAAATACAAAAATACAAAAATACAAAAATACAAAAATACAAAAATACAAAAATACAAAAATACAAAAATACAAAAATACAAAAATACAAAAATACAAAAATACAAAAATACAAAAATACAAAAATTCAAAAATACAAAAATACAAAAATACAAAAATACAAAAATACAAAAATACAAAAATACAAAAATACAAAAATACAAAAATACAAAAATACAAAAATACAAAAATACAAAAATACAAAAATACAAAAATACAAAAATACAAAAATACAAAAATACAAAAATACAAAAATACAAAAATACAAAAATACAAAAATACAAAAATACAAAAATACAAAAATACAAAAATACAAAAATACAAAAATACAAAAATACAAAAATACAAAAATACAAAAATACAAAAATACAAAAATACAAAAATACAAAAATACAAAAATACAAAAATACAAAAATACAAAAATACAAAAATACAAAAATACAAAAATACAAAAATACAAAAATACAAAAATACAAAAATACAAAAATACAAAAATACAAAAATACAAAAATACAAAAATACAAAAATACAAAAATACAAAAATACAAAAATACAAAAATACAAAAATACAAAAATACAAAAATACAAAAATACAAAAATACAAAAATACAAAAATACAAAAATACAAAAATACAAAAATACAAAAATACAAAAATACAAAAATACAAAAATACAAAAATACAAAAATACAAAAATACAAAAATACAAAAATACAAAAATACAAAAATACAAAAATACAAAAATACAAAAATACAAAAATACAAAAATACAAAAATACAAAAATACAAAAATACAAAAATACAAAAATACAAAAATACAAAAATACAAAAATACAAAAATACAAAAATACAAAAATACAAAAATACAAAAATACCAAAATACAAAAATACAAAAATACAAAAATACAAAAATACAAAAATACAAAAATACAAAAATACAAAAATACAAAAATACAAAAATACAAAAATACAAAAATACAAAAATACAAAAATACAAAAATACAAAAAAAAATTCAAAAATACAAAAATACAAAAATACAAAAATACAAAAATACAAAAATACAAAAATACAAAAATACAAAAATACAAAAATACAAAAATACAAAAATACAAAAATACAAAAATACAAAAATACAAAAATACAAAAATACAAAAATACAAAAATACAAAAATACAAAAATACCAAAATACAAAAATACAAAAATACAAAAATACAAAAATACAAAAATACAAAAAAACAAAAATACAAAAATACAAAAATACAAAAATACAAAAATACAAAAATACAAAAATACAAAAATACAAAAATACAAAAATACAAAAATACAAAAATACAAAAATACAAAAATACAAAAATACAAAAATACAAAAATACAAAAATACAAAAATACAAAAATACAAAAATACAAAAATACAAAAATACAAAAATACAAAAATACAAAAATACAAAAATACAAAAATACAAAAATACAAAAATACAAAAATACAAAAATACAAAAATACAAAAATACAAAAATACAAAAATACAAAAATACAAAAATACAAAAATACAAAAATACAAAAATACAAAAATACAAAAATACAAAAATACAAAAATACAAAAATACAAAAATACAAAAATACAAAAATACAAAAATACAAAAATACAAAAATACAAAAATACAAAAATACAAAAATACAAAAATACAAAAATACAAAAATACAAAAATACAAAAATACAAAAATACAAAAATACAAAAATACAAAAATACAAAAATACAAAAATACAAAAATACAAAAATACAAAAATACAAAAATACAAAAATACAAAAATACAAAAATACAAAAATACAAAAATACAAAAATACAAAAATACAAAAATACAAAAATACAAAAATACAAAAATACAAAAATACAAAAATACAAAAATACAAAAATACAAAAATACAAAAATACAAAAAAAACAAAAATACAAAAATACAAAAATACAAAAATACAAAAATACAAAAATACAAAAATACAAAAATACAAAAATACAAAAATACAAAAATACAAAAATACAAAAAAACAAAAAAACAAAAATACAAAAATACAAAAATACAAAAATACAAAAATACAAAAATACAAAATACAAAAATACAAAAATACAAAAATACAAAAAAACAAAAAAACAAAAATACAAAAATACAAAAATACAAAAATACAAAAATACAAAAATACAAAAATACAAAAATACAAAAATACAAAAATACAAAAATACAGAAATACAAAAATACAAAAATACAAAAATACAAAAATACAAAAATACAAAAATACAAAAATACAAAAATACAAAAATACAAAATTACAAAAATACAAAAATACAAAAATACAAAAATACAAAAATACAAAAATACAAAAATACAAAAATACAAAAATACAAAAATACAAAAATACAAAAATACAAAAATACAAAAATACAAAAATACAAAAATACAAAAATACAAAAATACAAAAATACAAAAATACAAAAATACAAAAATACAAAAATACAAAAATACAAAAATACAAAAATACAAAAATACAAAAATACAAAAATACAAAAATACAAAAATACAAAAATACAAAAATACAAAAATACAAAAATACAAAAATACAAAAATACAAAAATACAAAAATACAAAAATACAAAAATACAAAAATACAAAAATACAAAAATACAAAAATACAAAAATACAAAAATACAAAAATACAAAAATACAAAAATACAAAAATACAAAAATACAAAAATACAAAAATACAAAAATACAAAAATACAAAAATACAAAAATACAAAAATACAAAAATACAAAAATACAAAAATACAAAAATACAAAAATACAAAAATACAAAAATACAAAAATACAAAAATACAAAAATACAAAAATACAAAAATACAAAAATACAAAAATACAAAAATACAAAAATACAAAAATACAAAAATACAAAAATACAAAAATACAAAAATACAAAAATATAAAAATACAAAAATACAAAAATACAAAAATACAAAAATACAAAAATACAAAAATACAAAAATACAAAAATACAAAAATACAAAAATACAAAAATACAAAAATACAAAAATACAAAAATACAAAAATACAAAAATACAAAAATACAAAAATACAAAAATACAAAAATACAAAAATACAAAAATACAAAAATACAAAAATACAAAAATACAAAAATACAAAAATACAAAAATACAAAAATACAAAAATACAAAAATACAAAAATACAAAAATACAAAAATACAAAAATACAAAAATACAACAATTCAAAATAAAATTTTCAATTTTTAAGTCTTTCTGATATTTTTGTTTAAGGATGAACCAGCCTGCTGTGAACTTAAGCGAAAGTGTTTTTACAGGTTCCGAGTTCGGACCAACAATAAGTATTTGATGTTGAACTGACCAGCTCTCTTTCTCTCTCCTGCAAAAAAGCTCATCAAACATTGATCAAATTTCAGTGTATGCGGGAAAGTTTTTGGTGCAAGCTGCTCTTTGTACTAGGAACAATGTTCTGCAAAGTGATTTGTACTGAAATTGAACCATTCGCTCACGGCACAAATTCTCGGAATATTCCTCCTGCAGCTGACTTTAGAAGTTCCTGCTTCCGTTTCATGTCGGCATCAACTGGACCGGCACTTTTCATGCTTCCTTATTTTTTCAACTCACTGGAAAATATGTTTTCCCTCCTCTAGGGAGCAGCAACTTTCGCCACTTTCTTGCTCGCTCGCGCGTTTTTCCACTAGATTAACTGGCTTAAAAATTATGAAATGTTTCCGAAATTAAACATTGCTGGTGCTCATTTTCACCCAACCAGCACCGGGTGCTGCTGGTTTGGAAGCTGGAGCTGAGAAGGTTAATCCGCTCGTTTTCCACACACTTTTCATTGCTCGTTTTTCACAACCCTCGTCACGGGTAGTGATTTTGCAACAGTTGGTGGCATGAAGCTGAACGTGCGGACTATGCTAGAGAGAGAAACAGAGAGAGAATTTGTACCGGGGAAAGCTGGGCCAGGAAGGAAAATGCTGATTCATTTAGTATTAACATGGAGCGCGAAACTTTCGGCGCAAAAGGTTCTTGGAAATGGGTTAGTGAAGTTAATCTTATTTATATTCAAATGATTTAGCAGAGGGTAAGATGCTGCTTTCTTATAGGAGAAAGAGCTCAGATTTTTAGTTTAATTTGACTAAAAATTTCTAAAACTTCAAAACTTGTAGAAGTTTAACTTATTACTTATCCCATCAATCACACCAAACCCCCAAAAAAAAATCTCCTTCACCAATCTGCGAGGGGTGAAATTAAGTGCAAAAATCAATTTCGAAAACATAAATAAATAGCTTCATGAGCGGGCGCTCTATCCCTGAGGCCAAAATCGCTCTCGCAAAGGACTTGCGAGGGGTGGTGGGATGTTTCGCTTTTGACAGTCCATTAACCATGTGCATTCGTTCCCAGTGCATTTAATTGAAAAAAAGGAAAGATCGGCAAAGGGGGTGGGTGGATAGGAGAAAGCGCACTTTACTCTGGCCTTACTCTTGGTGGGATGGCATCACTGGACGGAATTTTGGGCGAAAATCGTAGTTCGTTGTGCGATGGAGACTGGTGCACCACCGCATAATTTACCAAGCATAAACCATGTTAACGTTAGATTGGATGTTTATTTATGTTCTGAACATTTGGGGTGCTGCCCAAAATACATAAAAGTGGAAGAAGCTTAGGGTTGAGAGTAAAGCTTTTTATAAGTTCAGAGAGTTGACTTTTTGAGTGATGTCATTTTTCACAGTTCAGGGTAGTAAGTCAAAATAAATAAGTAATTTATTTTCAACAAACTTTTGAAATTTACTATTTTATTTGAAATACCGTTACATTACAAATAATAAAAAAAATACATTTCAAGGTTATGCTGCAAAACTCTGCAACTGTTATATTTGAATTTGAATAAAACTATTTCAAGAAATTTTAGTTTTTTTTTCAATGTAAAAACAAAAACTAATATGAAATTTCCGAATTTTTAAAATAAAGTTTCACATTTTTGATCTAGGGTTTTTTCTCAAAACTTATTTTCCCTAAAAGAGCACTAACTAATATATTCCGACTCTGTTTAAATTGTAAGCAAGGAAACACTGAAAAACATATTTTTCAAAAAAAAAAAAAACTTTAAAAGACCATATCTCAGCATCTTAACACTCAAAATCCAATCAACTAAGTCTTAAAAAATGGCAGGGTTCAGCTTTACAAGACTATATTAAGCAGGGACTCCTTTCCTTAGTAAAATATTTTTAAATAATGAAAGTCTTTCAAAAAATTCAGAAATATGGCAATCAATTGAAAACAAAGCACTTTATCAAAAAAATATTATTAACATTTTGTCCAATATTTTCCAAAACACTATCACTGTAAAAAAATCGTGACTTCTGTACCAGACTTAGCACTACCGAAATTACAATGCTAAAGATTTGTTTAAGTCTCCTGTAACAAATAAATCGTTTTTTTATAATCAACTTTAAGGGATAAATAGAGGAAAAAAAAATTGTAAATGTTTCCGTGTCTATTTTTTTTTCAGAAGTCACAATTTTCTACATTTCCGAAGATTTGGTGTCGATCAAAAAATCCCTTGCAAGACACAGATTTTTGAAAATTCACATGCCCAATTTTTATAGTCAGCTCTATAAACTGTATCGAGACCTGATCGAAAAAATAAATTGAAAATTGCTTCTTTTGACATGCTTTATTCAACTAGATTGAAACTTTCGAAGAATATGATAAAAATGCAATAGAATTGTTAATTCATCTTATTTCATTAATTTAAAAAATGGGTTACATTTTGCAACTGAGCAATTAAAAAAATCACAAAAAACAGTTTTCTTTATTTTATTTTTCAAATTAGGCCGTTGCAAATATTTTGCAAAGTTTACGTCGCCCCCCTTCAAAATTGGTCTGAAAAATCAGGCGGCAAAAAAAATATTTTTCCAAAAAACTTAAAAATTTTCATTAAAATAGAAGTCTAATCAACAGAAAACAATCTAAAATGCATTTTTCTGCAATGATAATCATATTTAGCATGTTTGGGCTTGTTTAAAAATGTTTTGAATTTTTATGAAATTGCAATGTACAGCACCGCAAAAAAATTATTTTTAGCAAAAAATATTTTTTTGTCAATACTTAGATATTTTGGAAACTAATGATGGAAACACAACTGGACAGGTGTGTAATGCATCTTAAAACACTTTTTTCATTGAAATGTTGAAACCATTGCTCGTTATTACCATTTTAATACTTTTTTTTATTTTTTTTGCCCCCCCCCCCTCGACTTTGGTCATAAACTTCAAAAAATATTTGCAGCGGCCTTAGTTCTAATAATAAATCAGAAATTTCAGGGAAATTTGTTTTATGATTAATTTCAAAAAAATAAACCAGTTTTCACTACCTTATAAAAACAAAGATGATGATTTGCGCAAAACCATGCCTCAACAATTGTTGAGCTCTTTTTCTACTTAGCATTGCTTGCTTTGCAGGAATAAAATATTTTTTTATACAATCGTATCTTCGAAAAACATTTCTTTTCATTTTTCAATTAAATTCAACTTTGTTAAAAAATCCTCAAATTTTTATGCAAATCTGAAATGAAAATTTTCGAGCTGTTGGATTGCAACATTGCCGAGTTAATATGAATCATTTTTTTAATTTTCTATTATTTGAAATGTATGCCAAAGTTGAAATAATCAAACATTTTTAGTTTTTTTTCGGATTTCCTGATCAATTTGGTGTCTTCGATATAGCTGTGGGTTATGACTATAAATGAAATAGTTATTCCCTAAAACAAAAATTGATTAAATTTTATGGCTATGGCCCACGAACATTTATTTTCAAACATAGAAGGTTTCGATTGAAAATTAGATTTTTAACATATTAAAATAATCCAAAAATATGTTTTTAGATTTTTCCAGGTTTTTTTAATTTCTTAGTAAAATTATCAAACGAAAATTTCAATTCGAGTCTCAAGTCGATTTGGCTCGAAATCGAGCCTTAATCGACATGAGGCTCGAGCCAAAATTCTCATGTGTGTGTGCCATAGTTCAAAGGATTGCATTTTTTGTTATCTGAAAAATATCAAAAAATGAGATTTTTCAAAAAAGAAGTTGTTCTGGCTAATCCAACCTTTGGAGTGAAAAATTTAAAATTGTTAAGATTTTTTAAGAGTGTAACTTTTTTCTGAAAAGTCCTGAGCTTCTTTGCTACAACTTTGCCGAAGACATCAAATTGATCAGAAATTGTGATCTCAAGATACAGATGTTTGAATATTTTAATAGTCTTTTTGCTTTTTGTATGGAATTGTATAAAAACTTGTATGGACGAACTAATTATGCAAAATGACTTCACTAAGCATTGGAAAAATACATGCAAAGTTTCATAAAAAACTGAGTTTTCAAAAAAAAAATGAGAATGACTCAAACATAAACGAACACTCTGAGTTCAACCAGAAACTTTTCAAAAAGCACATAATTAACTATGAAAAAGTTTTGAAAAAACAAAGTTTTAATCATTTCATAAGACAAATTAAAATTTAATAAATCTGTAAAAAAAATTAATTGAGTGAGTTGCTTTCAAACGATTTTTCGATTATTAAATAAGACTCTTAAAAGAATGTATTATTAATTTTAAATTTGAGTGATAATGGATTTTTAATGTTTTGCGGATGGCTCAGTAAAATTTAATTACTGTTTACAAAACTAAACAACTTTACATAGTTACTTAAACGAGTGTTTATAATTTCATTCCATTGTCAGAAAGCTTTTTCAAAGAGCTTAAAAGCAATTGTAATTACATACCCAGACAAAAAAAATCATCAAGAATTATGATACATTCATTTTAAAAGTTTACAAGGTTTATTCAACAAATACTTTCAAATGTCTACATTGCTATTCTAAAGTTCAAACAGTTATGAAGTGCTCGTTATTGTTTTTACTAACATCATTTCTTCAACTCACCTTTTCAAAATGGTGGCCAAACCAGATCGAAACTCTACCAACTCCAACTCCACCTTTGTTCTGCGCTATCGAAAGTGACGACCCAAATAGCGTTCTTCAGGAGGCTTATCAAATACTTTCTACATTAGGTCATCAACAAATCTCATTTTCATCAGGTTACAATCTTGAATTATTTCGAAAGTGCTCGCACTATTTAATCGATTTAAACGACCAACATTTGCAACAGGTTGAGCAAGTTTTGATGCAATTCTACCAAAGTAGAAGCTGGAACAATCGTGGATATTTCACTTTTGTTAGTGCAACTTCGTTGTTCGGTGAAGTTCTCCAGAAATATGTAACTTTAGTGAACAACTTGGGCGTTACAAACTCTGTCATAATTTTCACAAATTCAATTGATGACACTGAAATTCTTGCATATGATTACTTCGGCGGATCTTTGGTTAAACTTGCAAGTAATGACGACTTTGTCGAACATCTAAAGAAGAATTTTCTTCGTGACGTTGGAGGCGATCCTTTCCGAGCTAGCTTCAGACGCCAGATTCCTTCGATGATGATTAACAAGTTCTCTTACCTTGAAGGCTAATTTGTACACCTTATAACAATCTACACTCAGTTTGTCAATGCAACTCTTGAGTGGGACTTCCAACTTGTTTCTTCTCCTGCCGGAGTCAGACCTTCACAGTTTGCTCGCTCCGAAATTGACATCGCTCCAAACGTGCATTTGGTCAATTGGCCTTACATTGAGCCATTTTTGGAAAGCGTCCACGAGTGTCTGGTTTTGCTGATTCCGGAAGTTTTGAAAGGGACATTCTTCGACAACCTGATGATTCCGTTCTCCAAAGCAACCTGGTTTGTTTTGGTTTTTCTTCTCGTCAGCACTCCGATTTTGAACAAAGTGCTGAAGAAGTACTTGCCGGGTAACTTACTGCTGATGGCCTTCTTTGGAGCTTCGTGGGATACTCTACGGCGATTGGAACGATTCGTACTGTTTTCGATGATCCTGCTTACGTTCCTTCTCAGTGAAGCATATGTCGCGATTATGACAAGTTACATGCTGAACGTTGATTTTGAGCCTCATTTGGAAACCATGCTCGACTTCGAAAGCAGCTCAGTTCAAATCTGTATGAACCCCGGAGAATACACCAAATTGCTCAGGAAGATCTTCATTGATGAGGGGACGATGCGCAAGAAGTTCTACATGCTACCACAGCGGCTTACCTGGGAACCGAAACTTCACTCGATGGCTCGTTGGAGGCCATTTCGGGAGCACTTTTTCACCACCCTGGACTGGATGGTTGAGGCAGGATTTTGGACGTACTGGAATGAGGACGCCAGGTTGAGGCACCTGCAGCAAACTTGGGATTCGCTGAAGATTTTTAGCTTTGATGATCTTGTATCGCTTTGGTACATATTAGCTAGTGGGTGTGCGTTGAGCTTAAGTGTTTTTGTTTTAGAAATTCTGATTGTAAAAATTCTTTTAATTTTCTATTCAAAATAAGTTGAAATAAAAATCAGACTTTGAAATAACACAAAGAACCCTCAAACTTCAACCCTCGTAGACTCATCCCTGTCACTGACAACAGAGCCATGTGAGTGCACTTGACGCTTGCCGCAATGCACAAAAGCAATTTCGCCCTGGTTTTGCTGTAACACATGACATGACGGGTTAAGCTCTACTATCAGCGGGCACTAGATTTGGTATACTCGGAAAAACTGTAACGAGTAACTCGGGTTCAAGCCCCAGCGCTCGCCTTTTGTCCAGCTCAATCAGAGCACATCCAAAATACGTTTTTCATCTCGTCCCGCAAAAGTTACACGGGGTGAACCACACACAAGTGCTGAGCAAATAGGATAAGTAGATGAAGCTTTGCAAATTAAATCGTTGAAATTTAATGGGAATTGTTGAACGTTTAAGCTGGTAATAACCTTTGAAGGTTTAAAATATCTAACTTTTTCAAAAAATGCCCAATCTGGCAACCCTTCCCAGCCATCCATCGAGACCTCTTTTCGTATGATAATTGCTTGGTTTTTAAGCTTTGCCAAACAAAACAAACGAACTCGACAAATGACACAACAACGAGAATCTGGCGCAGAAGAGAGTTCTGGTTTGTACCCGGTTGTTGTTTGTACCATTGTTGTCCCTCTCGTTTACAACAAGCTCCAAGAAGAGGTACGGTAGCAGGTTGCAGAAGTTGCAGTGCGCCACATCACTTGAACACATTGTACTCCACAGTAGTTGCAGGCAGTTTCACTCTGTGGAACTGTTCAGTTGATGTGGTATTCGTACTTCCTTAGGGTAGCTTGTGTAATATTTGAAATAGAATTATTGGATTCAAATTTTATAATATTCAAAAAATTACACATTTTGAAAGGCATTTTATCAATCCAAATTTACCCCAACTTACTTTCCAACAGTTAACAGTCCCAGCCTGAACGTTCGCTGCATTTTCTCCGGTGGCTCCAGAAAGGACTAACTCACTGTTGGAGGCTCTGGACTCCATGGTCCTGTCAGTAGCGTGCTCCCTATAGTCAGCGTCAGAAATGGTAGTGTGGCACAAAAGAAAGTTCTGGCTATTGGGATTAGAGTTGTCCGTATGGATGGTTCTGGGGGAACCCGCAAAATTTGGTGGGGAAAGTCCATTCACGGACAAGTAGACATGAATGCCGGAATTGATCATGGAATTACAAACGGTGAGCAATTGTGATCATTGTTTCCATTAAACTTTTGTTGCTGTTTAAATTTTTAAAACGGTACTTTGTAATAAAATCATTAAACAATATTTGAGTATAACTTTTGTTCGGAGCGGACTGTATTTTTACTTCACTTCTCGGCGGACTTGGGGAACCAGTTTGGGAGGGTCGGAAATACGCAAGCAAACAGAAAAACACTTAACTTTCTCTAAACTATTCTATTAACTAACACATAACTTATTTTAGAGGTTAAATAATGTTTCCTTCCGACGATCGCGACGCGCTCGACTTGACGTCCGACCGGTTCGGCTGCTTGCGATGAACTTAACTTCACTTGTTCCGACGCGCAGGTTTCTCGTCGTCCTCTTCTCCTTCGTTGCGCGCCAAAATTTTCTCGCACGACCGTCGTCGTGCGTCGCTCTTTCTCTTTCTCGCTGTTGCGCCGTCGTCAACGACGCGCCGTTGCTTGCTTCGGCTCACTTGCTGTCTCGCATACGCCGTTTCGCGCGCTCTCCGTCGTCTTTGACAGCAAAGCAGGCTGTGCAGCCATCGTCGCTACGACTGTCATCGCAGCAAGCGCAGGGCTGCCAAAACCACTCCAAATTTTCTTCGAGCTGATCCTGTCAGGCTCGAACAACTTTGATGTACAATTTGAACTTTTTCTTAATGAGCAAAAATCAAATTTGCAAAGAAAAGTTATTCAAATTCAAATGACAATTTCAGACATGAAAAAATGTTCTTTCTACTTTCTTAAAAAAATCATTTTACATTTTACATTTTACATTTTACATTTTACATTTTACATTTTACATTTTACATTTTACATTTTACATTTTACATTTTACATTTTACATTTTACATTTTACATTTTACATTTTACATTTTACATTTTACATTTTACATTTTACATTTTACATTTTACATTTTACATTTTACATTTTACATTTTACATTTTACATTTTACATTTTACATTTTACATTTTACATTTTACATTTTACATTTTACATTTTACATTTTACATTTTACATTTTACATTTTACATTTTACATTTTACATTTTACATTTTACATTTTACATTTTACATTTTACATTTTACATTTTACATTTTACATTTTACATTTTACATTTTACATTTTACATTTTACATTTTACATTTTACATTTTACATTTTACATTTTACATTTTACATTTTACATTTTACATTTTACATTTTACATTTTACATTTTACATTTTACATTTTATATTTTACATTTTACATTTTACATTTTACATTTTACATTTTACATTTTACATTTTACATTTTATATTTTACATTTTACATTTTACATTTTATATTTTACATTTTACATAAAAAAATACAATTAATATGTAATAGTTTCAAAAATTTTGTAACGTTTCGCTACTCATCTGAAATTTTTTGGCATGTGTCATTTATGGAAAATTTAATGTACTTTTCAAATCTGCATTATCCCAAAAGGGTATTTTTTTTCATTAAGAACAAAAAATTTCATCTTAAAATTTAAGCTGTAAAGCAGATAATTACAAAAATTTTGATGTATAAAATGATGAGGTTTGTAACCATCATGAGTTATCATAATTTAACAAAAAAAAACAAGTTTGAAAAGGTTACCTTTTTGATTCTCTTTGTTTTGTCATTCGTTAATCTTTAACAGCCATGATCAACGACAACTAACTTTTTCCAAACTTTTTTTTATTTTCACGCAAATCGAAGAGGAGTCGGGGCAACTGCTTCGTTAGTTGACGAAGAATTAGCCAATTACAAAATTTATAGAACTATAAATAATAAAAAATAAAAATCTTCTTTTTGAGCAAAAAAAATAAATAAATTTATGTTTTTCATTCAATCGAATATTTGAAATGGTTGGTTTCGTAAAAAATGGTTTCGTTTGGAACTGATACATGTTTCTTTTTTGGCGTTTTTAAAAGTATTTTAAAACCAATTTATTAATTACGCAGCTGTCCTCAATTTTAAATTATGTAAAACAGTATCATCTTGTATTTATTGATAACCTTGCCATATTTTGTTAAAAAAAATATTAATGCGATAAGTTTTTAATATCGTTGGATTCAGGGTGTTTTTTCGAAAAAAAAAATGGGATTATTGGACACGTGGATTGACGTTACAGTTGATCTATTGAGGATTTTTAAATTTTTTTATTTTTCACGGTTTTTTTTATTTAAATATGAATTTAATTGGACTTTTTTTGTGAGGAAAAGTTGTTTTTTTCAGTACTCAAATAAGAGTTTCGTACGAATTGAAAATGGTTAGAATTTTGCTTTGGCTTTGGCTTAGAAACCATCATAGCGACGAGGATTTTTTGAATTTTTGAATTTTGCGACTAGCGTCACGTCTTTTTATCTGTGATCTTACTTCCAACAATCGTTTGGGAAGTTGGAGTGTAAAACAGGAATGGGAAGTGCAACAATTTGCTACATCATGACCAAGCATCACCTCACTCGTTCTCTTATTACTTGGCATCTTTCCCTCTAATTTTACAGTGGGATATTCTGGACTTGAACTTTTTGTGAAAATTTTGAAGAAATTTTTAACACTATAGAAATTACAGACAAATGATTTTAGTCAAAATCCGTGATTTAATTTCTTATCTTAGAATTTTTTCAGAACTTCCAAATGAATTCTTAAACACACTGAAACATTCACTACTCGTGGTTAACTACAAATAATGGACTTACTACGAATCTGCCAGTCTCATCCCTTTCCGGCCAAAGTGCTGCGTCTGCAAACGAGGAAGCCTCTGCCGGCAGAAGCTCCGTCGCTGCTCCGCCAGTCTATTGTCCTCCTGCCTGATACCAAAACCGCACGGCATAAGGCAAATCATGCCGTGATCCGCTGGAAAATGGCAGCGCTCTGGCAAGATCCAGTTCTGTCTGTTTTGTCGAAGACGACGGCACACCGTTTTATCGGAGGTATCGTAATCAATTAAATTATTGGTTTAGAAAAGCGGGATTCAATTACTGGGTCATTCATCATCTGTCTATTGGGGGGAGAGGGGGAGTGGAAAAGGAGAGGGGGGTTATTGTTCGGGAAAAGGGGGGAAATTGGAACAGAAAGTGCTTTTTGAGGTTGAGGTATTTGTGTTGCAAATGACGCAGCGATATGCAAATGGATAGATGCACTTTGGTGTGATACGTAATTGAAAGTGAACCGCGAATATAAATTTACTTATAAATAATAAATGCGGTGTAAGAGTATTTGTCATGAAATAGGCTGACATTAATTTGAGAGCAGTATTAAATTTTTGAATCATTTGTTTGTTGAAAATATCTTCAATACCTAACCAAATTATTAGAAAAAAAATCCAGAATACAAAAAGCTCGTATCTTGTAGAAAATATTAGTTGTAGAATATCCGAAAATACAAAAAAAATAATGATACATGTATTACAGAGAGGATTCTAAGAACGTATCACATTTCATAGGTTTTACATAGCTTAGGGAGGATGCGTGGACATACTGTACCAATAACTATTCACTTGAAGGCGATCATATTAAAATTCAAACAAATTAAAAAAAAATACGGTTAGCAATTTATGTTGACCCCATTGAAATAAATAAACACTCAAATTTTTAATACAAAAGTACGTCAAAAACACAATGTTAATCACTTAACCAGATATTTAGTTAGTTCCTACCACTTTTTAAAAATGAAATCACGACACCTGAAGCTCCACGCCCGGCAGACAGTTTAATCTCGCACGATTCACCACGAATCTCTGGAAAACGGTTTTTTTTATCTGCCGGGAATTCTATCCTGCTTCTCCGCCTAAAGCCCAATAGCTGGCATTCAAATTACTCGCGTGGAATAATGGAATTCATCCAACTATTAAATCCATTTCCCATCCACTTACCTTTAATAGAAGATAGGGGCTGGCGGGAATCTTGAGATTTTTGGATTATTGAATGTGAAAATCGTCGATAATCCCATCGTCGAATGATAACGATAATGGTTATCGTTATCGTCGGGAAAAACAATAATCTATCGTTATCGTTATTTCGATAATTCTATCGGCAATAATTTTATCGACGATAACGGACGATAACTTATCTTTAAAATATTTCTAAAATTGACTAAAACCAACCAAATTCAGTTGAATTTCAAAGCTTCCTCTTAGTTAATATTTTGTTTGATAATATGGTAAGTTTCAAAGTATAAATACTGAAAAAAAAATCACAAAATACCGTATTTTTTGTAAGTACATACACAATTTTTATAATTTTCAATATGGGTATCAAACGATTAGAAATTTTGCATGCATTTTCGCTGTTTTAGAGTTTTTGAATGAAATACTCAAATTTCCACAAAATACCGTATTTTCTCGAAAATACTAAAATTTTTATAATTCGCAATATGGGTATCAAACGATTCGAAATTTTGCATGTATTTTAACTGTTTTAGAGATTTTTGAATGAAATACTAAAATTTTCACAAAATACCGTATATTATTGAAAATACAATTTTTTTTATAAATCGCAATATGGGTATCAAACGAAGCGAAATTCTACCTGCTTTTTTATTCAAAAAACTATAAAACATTTAAAATATATGCAAAATTTCGAATCGTTTGATACCCATATTGCAAATTATAAAAAATTGAGTACTTTAAAAAAACGATATTTTTTGATTTTTTTTTAACGTATTTATACTTTTTTTTATCAAAAAAATATTTACTAAAAGGAAGCTTGAAAATTCTGATTTGATTGGTTTTAGTCAATTTTAGAAATATATTCAATATAAGTTATCGTCCATTATCGTCGATAAAATTATCGCCGACCGAAATATCGGAATAACGATAGAACTATCGTTATCGTTATCGAACCACGATAATTTTTTCGTTAACAACCTTGATGTTTTCTTAATCTCACCTAAACAACCCACCATTTACTAACGTCGATATCTCAACAACTAATGGTCCGATTTTCAATGTTTAAATATGAAACATTCGTGAAATTTTCCGATCTTTTCAAATACAACATTTTCTTTTTTTTTAATCAAGACTTACATTTCAAAAGAACGTAATATTGGATTTTTTGCTTTTTTTGAAATGTTTGTCTTGATTTTAAAAAAATATTGATTTCGAAAAAAATACGAATGTTTCATATTTTAACAGTGGAAATCGGACCATTAGTTGCTGAGATATCGACGTTAGAAAATTGTGGGTTGTTTAGGTGATACTTAGAAAACTTCAAATTTCCTGTTTTTAAACCTTTGCATTGCAGTATCTCAGCAACTAAAGGTAGTATCAACAAAGTTCAAAAAAGCAAAATATAGAAAATTTTCTCATCTTTTCAAAAATATTTTCCAAAGGGGGGCAAACATGGGCACTAATTTTAAAAAACGAATAACTGCAACTTAAAAAAAAGTTTCTTAAAAATGGCTATAACTTGAAAACGGTGCACTTTATTAAAATTTCACTAAAGTACTTTTTGATTGCAAATTTGACATCGTTGAAAAATTGAAGTTGAAAAATTTTTGCGACGAATATTTTGATTTTTTGAAAAAATATTATTGATGCAAAAATTCATAACTCGGTCAAAGATTTTTTGCACATTCTGGGAAATTTCTGAAAAGTTGGCATTTCATGTAACCTAAAACATATCAGAAAATAGAAAAAAAGTGTTTTTTTGCAATTCATGTTTGGTGACAAAAAGTGAAATTAAAAATCATACATTTTTTTACCGTGTATCATTTTATCAGTGTAGTCCTTATCCATACCTACAACTTTACCCAAGACACCATATCGATCAAAAGATTTCTTCAAAAGATACTGATTTTTGGATTTTCATACATCTGTTTTGTATGGACAGCTGCCAAATTTGTATGGAAAATTATATGGACAAACTAATGATGCAAAATGGCTTCTTTGGGCATACCGAAGGCACCAAACTAGTTTCAGCGGATCAAAAAATACAAAAAAAACGAATGACCGAATTATCAGAGAATTGCTCAGAAATAAATAGTCAGTAGTCAGTAGTCAGAAGTCAGAAGTCAGTAGTCAGTAGTCAGTAGTCAGTAGTCAGTAGTCAGTAGTCAGTAGTCAGTAGTCAGTAGTCAGTAGTCAGTAGTCAGAAGTCAGTAGTCAGTAGTCAGTAGTCAGTAGTCAGTAGTCAGTAGTCAGTAGTCAGTAGTCAGTAGTCAGTAGTCAGTAGTCAGTAGTCAGTAGTCAGTAGTCAGTAGTCAGTAGTCAGTAGTCAGTAGTCAGTAGTCAGTAGTCAGTAGTCAGTAGTCAGTAGTCAGTAGTCAGTAGTCAGTAGTCAGTAGTCAGTAGTCAGTAGTCAGTAGTCAGTAGTCAGTAGTCAGTAGTCAGTAGTCAGTAGTCAGTAGTCAGTAGTCAGTAGTCAGTAGTCAGTAGTCAGTAGTCAGTAGTCAGAAGTCAGAAGTCAGAAGTCAGAAGTCAGAAGTCAGAAGTCAGAAGTCAGAAGTCAGAAGTCAGAAGTCAGAAGTCAGAAGTCAGAAGTCAGAAGTCAGTAGTCAGTAGTCAGTAGTCAGTAGTCAGTAGTCAGTAGTCAGTAGTCAGAAGTCAGAAGTCAGAAGTCAGAAGTCAGAAGTCAGTAGTCAGTAGTCAGAAGTCAGAAGTCAGAAGTCAGAAGTCAGAAGTCAGAAGTCAGTAGTCAGTAGTCAGTAGTCAGTAGTCAGTAGTCAGTAGTCAGAAGTCAGAAGTCAGGAGTCAGAAGTCAGAAGTCAGAAGTCAGAAGTCAGAAGTCAGAAGTCAGAAGTCAGAAGTCAGAAGTCAGAAGTCAGTAGTCAGTAGTCAGAAGTCAGAAGTCAGAAGTCAGAAGTCAGAAGTCAGAAGTCAGTAGTCAGTAGTCAGTAGTCAGTAGTCAGTAGTCAGTAGTCAGTAGTCAGAAGTCAGAAGTCAGAAGTCAGAATTCAGAAAGCAGGTGTAGGCAGTAGGTTGAATTCACTCCACCTCACGGTCCAAATCGACTCAACAAAGGGATTTTTCCCGGATTTTGGGCTTCGAACTCGATTTCTCCCTCCCTCGAGGGGGTACGCCGAAAATTTACGAGGGGGTGTACCGGGGTCGGTGGGCGGGCACACGAAATCCAATTTTCAATTAACGTACACATTGTAGCAACTACAGTAAAAAGGAAGCAACGGGGGTAAAGTCACCACCCCCTCCCCGTAAAAGGACCCTCCTGGAAGGAACCACTTGCATTACTTATGTTGCCGGTGCTAGTTAGAGCATGAAACAGCTTTGCATTTGGACGACGTAGTTGCGTTGCACTGCAGCACTGACAGTCTGTAATCATGTGGTCCTCTTTGCTGTGGAGACAGGGGTGTGTGTAAGTTGGACAGTTTGATTAAAATTTCGTGCTGGGTGGGGTTTGGGAAGGGTGGTTTTTGGGAAATTCAATTTACTCATTCGTCAACTTTTACCCACAATTAAGGGCTGTTTGTGTGATTTTGTGAGTGTGTGTGTCATCGTGTGCTCAGCATCGCTATTGTGGTTGCTTACAATCAAAGTTATTGTGAGAAAATTTCGGCGGACGTTGATTGAAGGAATTTCCAAGTTTTTAAAAGATATAATGAACATTGACTATTAGGGTGGGTACGTTTTTCAAAAAGTTCTCCGATCAAGTTTTAGTATGGTTCCCCTTGTAGGGCATGCCCATAGGGGCTCTCATGCCAAATATCAGCACATTTGGTTGTAAACTGGCTGCGCGCATCAGGGTTAAAGTTTACATGGGAATTACTATGGGAAATTTGGACTTTTTGTTCAAGCGCTCCTACAGGTCTGGGAAAATAACGCGCCAACTTCTGGTATGGTCAGGCCTATGGAGAATGGTCTGGAGAACACTTTTCCCGAAGAGAGCATATGGATTCGTTGTCCCAAGACCTGGCGCATCGGCAAACAATCCGATGTCTCCGGAATCAACGGTTTTCCCTGAATAAGCATCAAATTTTCCTTAGCATGCTATGAAAGCTTGACGAACACCGCGACGCCATATATCAGGCAGTACCACGTGGTTGAAATAATTGCGAAAAACAAAAAGAACGTATTTAAAAATTTAGTATACGACTAAATTATATCAGGATTGCTCAAAATGATCATTTTCTAGCTCAAAAAAAGTTTGAAATGAAATATTCCAGCTGTTTCTCATCCACTGGTACCTGCCTGATATATGGCGTCGCGGTGTTCGTCAAGCTTTCATAGCATGCTAAGGAAAATTTGATGCTTATTCAGGGAAAACCGTTGATTCCGGAGACATCGGATTGTTTGCCGATGCGCCAGGTCTTGGGACAACGAATCCATATGCTCTCTTCGGGAAAAGTGTTCTCCAGACCATTCCCCATAGGCCTGACCATACCAGAAGTTGGCGCGTTATTTTCCCAGACCTGTAGGAGCGCTTGAACAAAAAGTCCAAATTTCCCATAGTAATTCCCATGTAAACATTAACCCTGATGCGCGCAGCCAGTTTACAACCAAATGAGCTGATATTTGGCATGAGAGCTCCTATGGGCATGCCCTACAAGGGGAACCATACTAAAACTTGATCGGAGAACTTTTTGAAAAACGTACCCACCCTATTGACTATTGTTTTGAGTTTTCGTTTAAAACATTTTTCAGTTTGTTTGGAACAAATATGCTTTACTTAGTCGATGATTAAAATTCATTTATGAAATAAAAATGTTATTTTTTCAAATAAAAAAAAACATAAATTTTAAATTCTTCCAAACCACCGGGTGCAATTAAATCGTCCTCACGCGACACCGGACGTCAATCTGAAAGTTTTATTTCCCCCGACATGAACCGCAGAAAAAAAAGTGCACTCTTTTGCCCTCCGGGTCCAGTGCAATTAATCAGAGCTGGAAACTCATTCACACGCACACACTCTCTAGCCCAGCTTGCATCTGCAGAATTAATAATAAAAAATAACACCAGAAAAGTTTTCAACGATAACGAGTCAGGGCAGTGCAGTGGGTGATGGCCACTCTGCCCTCGCTTGAAGATAAATTTTCCTCGGCCAGTTTCTCCGAGTTCCGGTCACGAAATAAAACTTTTTTTTCCACTCGCACTATCTGCTGCTGCAACTCAAGCGTTATCATTCATACTAGTGGCGGGGGAGAGCGGGTCCAGAAACATCAGTATGCAACTTCCGGTGTGGTCCGGTTGACGACTGGCCAAACCGGACACGACGACGGAAGGATGCAACGAAATGAAGCTTTAGGGCGTGATATCTTTCTCTCTTTTTTTTTGGTTGGTTCTCCTAAGGGGAAGAAGTGCACCAGCAGTACTAGGAGGAACGGGAATTAGAGTTGCGTTAAAAAAAAATTTGACTATGAAATAGAGAAGTACTTAACATATTTGCATTCCAAAAATTACAAAAAAAAATATTTTTAAATTTTTATTTGGATAAGAATTATCAAAAAATAATTAAATTTCATACTATTTTGAGATTCAAACATCAATACGAGCTTGACGTCATCCACGAATTACGTCAGTTGATACAAATTGCATTCGAAAATTCGAAATTTTTGAGTTTGCAAAATATGAAAAATAATAAACATGTAAACAATATTGAAAAAAAACCAATGAAAATGGCTTGCTTATAATTACAATTTTATTCAGTGTCCTCTGTCCACCCCCAGTGGACACATTACAACCAACGTAGAACTATTGCCAACGGTGGCGAGGTTCCCCAAGCAAAGTAGTGCAATTGCAGTCCTAGTGACACACACACACACAACCCGTCCCCCCGCAGGAAATGGCACTGGGAATGACTCGGAGTCGGTTTTTGCGAGCATTTCAGCTTTTCCCCCACCAGCAGAGAGAGCCACCAGGACCATTTGCCAGCATTAAAACATTCTAAGATATCAACTGGGAAATTAACTCTTCCTTTATTAACACATCGTGTTTAATTGCTGTGCAACGCAGCAGAGCAAATGAAAATCGTGCCCCGGTGCACCACGTGGGACCGCACACGTGGGTTAGAGTTGGTCACCGGAGGGTCGTAAAAATGGTTGCAGGAAATTTTCGGTTTACATTGTAGCAGCGTTGCATTGCCAGTAACGAAAATGTAGTAATAACAATTTCTACTGTTTTAAACTCCGTCTCAAAACATAACCTACAATCCTTCGAAACGAAAAGGGTGATAGATTGAACCCCTGAAGCATACTATCAATTAAAATCGTGCAACTACCCCTCACCCACCCACCAAAGGGCACAAATTAGACCATTTAAATCTGCACACCTCACGGTGGAATTGTCCTGCTGTCAGAGCAGCTGAACGAAAAAGCCATCACAAACTGTGTGCGCATCGTGGATTGCATGAGTTCCAACGGAGAACATGGAACAGCCTCGTAGCAACGACAGCTACCGGAACGATGATGACTGATGCACTCGAGTTGCGGGTTTCTGTTTCGGTTAGGCGGGTTCAATTGCTGAAAATTATGTGTTGAAACTTGTTTTTTTTTGAAGATTGTTGAGCAAAACAAATGGCAAAAGATTGATCTTTAGGAGTAAGGGTGTTGGAGGCTGTTGCAAAAAGATATTGGGGTTTTAGAAAAATCAATTTTTAACAGTTATTTGCAAAAGCTATGAGAAAAAGTCAAACCAATCCAGGATGTCAATCGCGCATTTTAAAGGGCTTCAAAAGACCTTTCGAATGCAATTAAGAGAGTTGGAATTGAGTTTTACAAAAATACGAGCAATTTTAAGATTTTAAACAAACGCTGAAAGATTCATCCAAATCGGAGCACCTCGATACGACTTCTAGAACAAACCGAGCAAAATCTACAAAAACTGCCTCTCAAGTTTTGTTATGTAAATTATTTTCGATAATCCCTCCAAACAAACATAACTCAGTTGATCAACTTTTTGAAATTTCAGTTTCTATTTCAATTTATGGAGGGCTTTTGAAAGCCTTGAATGCAAACTATATTTTGATTACAGATGTTTTGAAGGTAAATATAAAGTTTTTGCCTATTGATCACAATTGATTCTAAAAAGAGTATGGTTTTTAGAAAAATCTAAAGATTTCCCATGATTTCCTTTCAAACGTCAAGATGAATCTTTTTCGATGTGAGAGTTTTCATAGTCAGGCTTCAAGTTTTCTTTTTAATAAATCTAAATTACCTTGTTATTACTAAATTTCATTATATTTCAATTATTAAACCAATCATCAACCCACCTCTAGGCAGGCTTCGATCTTAAAATTTGCCAAAAATAATTCTTTCTACAAATTTTTGATTTTTAAAAAGCTTTGGAAAGAAATCTTAAAAATTCAGAAAATTTTAGGGTTGGAAGTTTAAAATGTTTTATATAAGTTTGCCAAAAATTTTTTTAATGTTTTTTTTTCTAGGGTCAACTTTGGCTGTGTTTTTTACTAACACTTCCTAGATTTAGTGTAAAAATAAGTAAGCAGCACCTGTAATGTCCCAGACTATGCCTCTAAGCATATTTTATAATTTAAATGATCTTTGTAACATTCTATAGTTGAAAACGTGAAAAACATGACAAAATATAAAAAGGACTGTACAAACATGATAAAACTAACTAAAGGTAAAAGGTAATGATAGGAGATGGTATAATAAGACAAACACAAATTAAAAAGATAAATGCAATTAAAAATATTAAAAATAAAACAAGAGAAGTAAAGTTTTCTTAGTTGAACAAATGTAGCTCAAAATGACCTCCTGAACAAGGGAATATAAAAAAACGAAAAAAAATGGACATTAGAGCAGGGTTACCAGGTTAAAATTTGAAAAATCTGGTAAAGTAACGATTAAAAATCTGCAAAATCCGGCAGACAAAAATCTAACGATTCTGATAAGTGAAGGGAAGGGAGGATATAAATTAATTCAAAAGTTGGAGAATTCAAATGGTTTAACTGAAATTATGGCCTCATAAATGTTGAACTTACAAATGCTTAACGAAATTTTAATTTATATTTTTAATAAAATTTGTTCATTTTATTAAAACGTTGTTCAAAATGGGAATAAAGTGAAACATCTTGCAATCTTGCAAAATCTGTCAATATCTGGCGCAGATAAGGGTGAATCTATATTTTGGCTGAAACTGGAAAAATCTGGCATTCCCAGATTTATCTAGAAACCTGGCAACCCTGCATTAGAGGGTTAAAACCATGTAAAAAGAAGCCCAATCTTTTTGATCAACTGACATCCTAAAATTTAAATTTATCGCCAAAAATACCTTAGAGCTAATTTTCCCAGAAAATATAATTTTCAAATCACACTTTTAATAATAACTTTGATGGATGTATAAAAAAAATAACTAGTTAAAAAAGTCTTTCAAACTAACTCTTATTTACACTGGCAATAAAAAAAATACATGTCAAATGTCAAGCCTGATTTCCTAAAATTTAAGGCGAAATGTATCATAAAATACTTTATACATCACTACATTTGTGTCACTACCCGGGCAGACGGTAATAACAAAATTCATGCCATTTCAATAACAAATATTGTTCAATTAACAGAAAGTGTTATGGAATCTTCTGAAAAATCGATTTTTGCACAAGGGTTTAATAACAGTTTATGTTATCACAACACAATTTTCTATTGGTCTGATATTGGTTGAAAGCCAAAACAAAAATTTTTTTTTTGTTTTGGAAGGATACCTCCAACTGTTATAGGGATGATCGGATTAGTTGTTGAAATAACAAAAAATAATATCAAAGATTTGTTCGAAGAATAACTAAACATGTTATTAGACTGTTATTACAATATCAATCCGCTAACAAAAAAATCATAACGACGAATAACAAATCTTGTTATAAATAACGTAAAATGTTATTGGCCTAGTATTTTAAAATATCAAAAAATGTTATTCCCATGTTTTTTCCGTCTGCTTGGGTGTACAAAATTGCGAAATATCAATAAATTTATGAGAATTTATTTAATCTTTTGAAAAATCTAGATTTGTAAAAAAGATTAAAATGATTTGATTCGATTGAAAATGCATGATTTAGCAATATGCGATATTCTGCATAGATTACAATTCATTATGCTAGCTTGATCAATGAAAAAGCAAATGTAAGTATTTTTTTTCACTCCTGATTTTTTAAGGAAATTTTGAAGGAGGAAATACAATCAGCATAGGCTAAATTGGACCTTCTGAGGAACACTTTTAAAAGTAGCAAAAACACCAAACACCATAACATGCTATTTAAATGTGTTGTTGAAGTCAGCCTTAATATTTGAATGTTTTGAACAATCAAAGCATTTAGCATCAACCATTTGTTCATAATACTGTCTTAAAAAATATTCGCAGTATCACTAAAATACAACTGAAATATAAAAAAAACTCGATTTTAACAAATTATCCTAAGGATTGGGTATCTTGGGCAAAATTGTAATTATTGATACGAACTTTTTTCACATTTTTACACAATAACTGACCGATTCTTCGGCTCCTTTTAAAAAAAAATCCATTTTTTCAGCGTTTTGGCTGTAGTGGCAAAATAAAAGAAGAAATCCCCCAATGTTATTACATATTTGGAAAGATAATTGATTTTCCTACAAAGAAATATCATGCAGAACAAACCATATAGTACCTGTGCTTCCCCTGAAATAATAATGAAGCGTGACGGGACAACATCGTAAAACTAGACTTTTAAAAGGCATACTACAAAAATCGCTACAGTTTTGCCAGTTTGATGTTTAAAAAATTTTGCTCTTCTACACATTATCACAAATTAAAAAACGAATCTTTTACTCCTTGATCTGAACGAATTGGTTGAAATTTGAGTTTTTGCCAGCCATTTCTTTTCGTGACGGGACAACGAAAGGAGCAGATTTATGAAAAAACTCCTCTCCCGTTCAATGGCTTGCAGATCACATTTGGTCAATATTCTTGGCTTTTAAGGTAAGAAAACGCATTTAAAGCACAATGCAATTATTGCATCATAATAAGAATGATTTTTTTCATATTAAAAATTGAAAACACATTGAAAATAGGAAAATGTGAAATTTTGGTGTAGCTTCGCTAAGAATCGGTCAACTAAGAATTCCATTCCTGATACAGCATTTATTTTTTTCTTAATTTGAATGCAAACTTATACATACAACATACATACAGTTATCCCACAAATTCGAAACACTTTTGTGATAATTTGTCAATAACATGCCAAATGGAGCTTCTCTGTCAACCCTGCTATTTTTAGGACCTTAATTTGGACATTCTCTTACTATTTCACTAGTAAAAGTAGTACTTTTTGAACAAAAAACCTTATTTCCAGACTATTTTATCCAGACAGCAAAACACCTCCAAATTGTCTGTTCCATAATTGTTGGATGTCATTGTGCCTCGCACAATTTTGGAACACCTAAATTTACTCATATTTTTACACAAAAATAAATTCAGACCATTAATAAAATATCACTAAGCTTGAGTTTCATTGAAGTCATTATTTTGTAAAAAAATATGTACTCCTGGAGTGAACCAAAGTTTGTTTATATCGGTAAGAAACGAGTTTTCCGAATTTGTGGATTTCAAGGGTCAATGTTTTTCTTTAAAAAATGATATAAAACGTGGAAATTTACAATTGGTCGATACATCAATCGAAAGATCACAAGAAAAGCTTTCACATGAAGGTAAAAGCAAATCATTATGTTCAACTATTGATTTTATATGATTTTTTGAACATTGGCCGATCTGTAAACCGTTCCAAATATGTGGGTTGACTGTACAATGTGTACAGTGTATATACAACTTATCCATTGTGGAAAGTGATTTTTTCGACAAAACAAAAAAATTATAAAAGGTAGAAAAAGTGCAAAATGTTGTTTTAAGCAAAACAAGATTCAAGCGTTTCATAATGGGATGAAATAAAAAATCTGTAAAATTTTCCTTTCATTCGATACATTTTTTTTGTAAATTACAAAATTATTTGAAAATGTTTTTTTTTTTCAAAGAGTTTGTAGACCTTCACAAAAAACACATTAACAGGTTTAGTTAAAATTTCAGGTTTTCAAATTCAAGAAGTCTGAACCAACCTAGATCCTCGTGACAGAAGTCATTTCTGGCCATCGCGCCATAGCACTGGGAGACGGGTGGCCGCTTCTGGTGCCATAAATCATTAACGGTCGAATCTATTTTAATTAGAAAATTATTTATTCAGGTGAGTTATGCCGAATGCGGGGAGGTTGGGACAGTCATCATCGCTGGATATGCACTCAAACACTTGCTGACTGGTGTCAGCTGGAGAGGAATGTTCATTTTTGAAATGTTAAAATTGCTGTTAACAAGAAATCTTGTTGAGATTCGTGCATCCCTACAAGTCTTTAGTGACCTACCCAAATAAATCCTCGTGCACTCTGCGAGGTCATTCTCGGAAGAGTCCGACCCAACCAATCTACCAAAAACCCCTTTTTTGCCAAGCATTTCAGAGGACGAGGACACACTTTTCCATCATCGCCCTAATCCTCATATAGTTGGAGCCGGTGTTGTTATCGTTATCCGGTTTTGGTCGAGGATTCATTTCGAGAGCTGATATCCCCTCTCGGTCGAGTCCCAGGCGAGCCAAACCGATTGCGACGATGATGATGTCCAGGTACGCAAAAGTCACCATTCATTAATAATTTGCCTCGATCGAATTGAGTTATGATGAGGAGAAGGATGAGGGTGGAGTTATCCTTCTGGTCAGATGGGGGTCTCGTAGGACCAAAAGCTCTCTCTCTGTCTAGTAGCTTGCAGTCGAGAAAACAGTTGATTTAGAAAGGATTAATTAGACATTGACCGTCGCTCGTCGGGATGGACCCCGAAGGCAGGAAGTGAATTTCGTGAGCGGGGCTTGGGGGCTGCCAAAAGCGTGATTTAGAAATGAATTATTGAGTGAGTTTCCCACGTGGGGATTGTGACTTTGTGGAAGTTTGTGGTTATCAATAATTTGCAGCCTGTTGGTGTTTGCAATTTTGTTGCTAATTTTAACCACAAAATTAGGGTTTGCCTTGTTTGTTTGTAATTTTTTGGAAATTATCACATTTTGCTCGGTTTTCTTATTAGTTATGAACAATTATTTCAAATGAAAATTTGGGTACTTTTTATACCGTCATCAGGAGTGATATTAAGTCTGGGTGAGATTTGGTCATTCAAAATTGCTGAAATCTATATGACCCAATCTCATCCCACAGATCCAATGGACCCCTGATGACGGTAGTTTAAACAAATTTAAACTTTTTAAGATTTTATTTTATTCTATTTTTGGTAGGGAATTCGATTTTTTTTTTGGAAATTGTCATAAAATTTGGAAAATATTCAAAATTCCAGTTATTTGAAAATGAATTTCACTCCGTTTTATGCATTATAAATTCGGTTGATTATTTTTAACTATTTTACGATAATTTTATTTTAATGACTTGCTGCAACTAAATTTTCGGTTAATTTTCATACTTTTGGGATATTTCTTGACCATCGGGTTAGTTTTCAAATGGTCCTAAGCAATAATTGTAAACAAAGCCGTTTTTCGATCAATTCTCGTTCAAATAATGTAATTATCAACTTCAAAAATGTTTGTAATTGCTCAACTGCACGTCCTTCAAATTTTTGCAAACTATTCAGAAAGTTTTTGATTTTCTACAAAAGAGATAAACAAACCAGCTGTTAAAATATTTTTTAAAAATTCCATTTATTAATAACAGTTTATTCACAGAAAAGCAGTGTTAAAAATTTTAACATTAAAAAAAACGAATAAATAAAATGTTTGGCCAAATTAAAAAAAAATCTAATATTTTTTTCATAGGATCACAACCTACACATTACTTTAATGTTTTTTGCGGAGTGAGGTGGGATAGCTAGGAATATTTGAACATAAATGGTTAAAACACAAGTTTTCGAGATATCGTCAAATCGAAATCAAAGGCTAATAACTTGACACTGAAACGATTTCTCTCCATATATTTAAAACTTGCTTAATCTCAGCAATCTGTTGTCAAATCAACAATTTTTTTTTTACAAAAATTTGGTGCCAGATTTTTTATTATTTTAATCTCTATTACCAAAAGGCATATTTACGTCTCTTTAGAAAAACTTAAAAACTGAAAAAAACAGTTTCTTTACGAACAAAGTATGATCCAAACTAAAAAAAGGCAAATACTAAGAGTTTACTGTGAAGTAAAATACAGTAAATATAAGCATTGATATATTATATCAGAGAATGCTGACATTTATTTGTCACAAATTTATTGTTAAACATTTTACATCTTTTTAAATGTAAAAGGCATCGCTTGATACTGCCAAATGTTAATTGCTACTCTGCAAAAAAGTTTTGCATTTTCTGAGCAACATTTTATTTTTCGAAAAAAAAACACAGTTGAATAATAATAATTAAATTACATCTGAGAATGTGCATAAATGGCCTTCAATAGTTTGTTAATTTATATATTATTTTAAATTTACATTACATACATGCAATTTTACATTTAATTTAGTTTAAGTTAATTGCTGTTTTTACTCAATTAGAAATTAGAAAAAATAACTCTGATTCGTTTTTTAAATATTGTCTACACAGTAACACAGTAAATGAACTATGTAAGATTTTGTGTCTGTTAAAAAAGTTCAATATTACATTTTTATTTGTATTAATTTACAGCTTATCAATGAATTATTTTATGTTGAGAAAAAATTACATCATTATCTCTCTGATATTCAACATTCATATTTTTAAAATTTCCTAAATTCAACTTTTTCTGTACTGAGTATTTGCTCATAATTAAAAAAAAGTTAGAAATGGTAATTTGAAAATTTGATGTTGAGCCTTCACCCCTTGTTGATGTAATTTTACCTAAATTATTGCGCAAAAATTAGAAATTACATGAAAATGGGGAAAATTTTGCAATATTTAGATATAAAACTGCACATTTATTGACATTATTTTTTTTCATTGTAGATTTTTAGAAAAATAAGGCAAGTTTATATCAGCAATTTGTGATTTTTTCGCTTTTTCTATGTAATTTCACTTTTTACACATAAATTATTTTTAATGTATTTTTTGGCATAAATTTTGGTAAACTTACATAAAAAGCAAAGTAAATTTATTCTTAAAATTTTTAAGGGGAAAAATTCTTGTCAAATCTAAATCATCAAACTTTTCAATATTTAATATGAAATTTTTAATAAAACTTAGAAGTCGAATAAAAATAAAGCAAAATGATCAGCTGTCTCATTTTGTACCAGAATTCAGCAACTTTAAAAAGAACTATTGGATAACTTCCAATACTTATTGAATTAGTAATTTATTAACCCTCTACAACCTAACCCCGCCTTTAGACGGGCTTCGATCTAAAAAATCGCCAAAAAACAATTTTCCAACCAATTTTTGATCTTTAAAAAGCATTGAAAAGAAGAACTCTTAAAATTTTAGAAAATTTCAGGGTTGGAAGTTTAACTTGTTTTATGTGACTTTGCCAATGTTTTTAAAAAAGTCATTTTTTTAGGGGTCAACTTTGGCTGTGTTTTTTACTAACATTTCCTATATTTTCAGTAAAAAGAAGTATGCAGTTATTTTTGTAGTGTCCCAGACTATACCTCTACGCATTTTTTTCGCAATTTAAATGATGATGGTGCCATTCTATAGCAGAAAATGTGAAAAACATGCAAAAAATTGAAAAAGTGACTTTAAAAACGTGAAAAAATTAGATAGGCAAAATGTAATTATACAGCAATTCCCCACGAAAACAGCATGGAAAAAAACAAAAGTGCTCGGATCGGGCTCAAAATTTTTCTGGGGGTTCCCTGGCCGAAATCATTAGACCCGTATTTTTTTGTTTGGCCATTAGGGTGACCTACGCCGTGTTAGGGTGGTCTGAAAAATGGCCATTTTCGTCGATTTTCGCAAAAACCACTTTTTTCGAAAAATCATAACTCCTCGCCATTTTAACCGATTTCAATTGTCTTTTACGCAAATGAAAGGTGATAAGTTGGCCTTTCAAAGAAAAATAATAAGAAGTTTCAAAAATCTAGCCTAACATATGAAAAGGGCGTATGAAACTTTAAAATGTCGTTTTGACAGTGTCTGGACCAAAGAGCTTATGTCTGGAAATATTTTTATCGGATTCTCCGGACATTTTTACATAACATACTAAAAAATGGGAGGAGTTCATTAACAGGATTCCGAGATATGATTTTTTGAAAATAAAATCCGTGTTTTCTGACGCGCCGCGCGCAAAAACCGGAGAATGACGAAATTGGCAAAAAATCAACTTTTTTCACTAAAACTGCGATAACTTTAAAATTTCAGCGATGACCTATAGATGTCTGGGTACCAAAATTTTTGTAATTAAAATACGCAACTTTTGGTACCCAGACATGTATAGGTCATCGCTGAAATTTTTAAGTTATCGCAGTTTTTGTGAAAAAAGTTGATTTTTTGCCAATTTCGTCATTCTCCGGTTTTTGCGCGCGGCGCGTCAGAAAACACGGATTTTATTTTCAAAAAATCATATCTCGGAATCCTGTTAATGAACTCCTCCCATTTTTTAGTATGTTATGTAAAAATGTCCGGAGAATCCGATAAAAATATTTCCAGACATAAGCTCTTTGGTCCAGACACTGTCAAAACGACATTTTAAAGTTTCATACGCCCTTTTCATATGTTAGGCTAGATTTTTGAAACTTCTTATTATTTTTCTTTGAAAGGCCAACTTATCACCTTTCATTTGCGTAAAAGACAATTGAAATCGGTTAAAATGGCGAGGAGTTATGATTTTTCGAAAAAAGTGGTTTTTGCGAAAATCGACGAAAATGGCCATTTTTCAGACCACCCTAACACGGCGTAGGTCACCCTAATGGCCAAACAAAAAAATACGGGTCTAATTATTTCGGCCAGTGAACCCCCAGAAAAATTTTGAGCCCGATCCGAGCACTTTTGTTTTTTTCCATGCTGTTTTCGTGGGGAATTGCTGTATATTAGGTGGTAGAATAGGCCAAATACTACAAAAAAAAAAAAACAAACATAAACTAAACAAGATAAATGAAAATTAAAATACTAAAAATTAAACAAGAAAAACTTAAAACAAGAGAAGTTAAGTTTTCCGTAGAACAAAAGTTGCTCAAAATGACCTCCTGAACACGGGAAAAATAAATATTTTTGAAAAAAAAAAATTGGGCAATAGAGGGTTAAATTAATTGTTTTTTTTATGAAATGGTAAGCTGCCCAAAATTAGAAAAAAATAAAGAAATTTTTCAAATATTCTCATATTTATTAAAATACTAATTTTCCTTTGATATTTGACAAATCCCCCCCCCCTGACTGGCCTGACGTTGAAAAATGCTTCCCAAGCTTAGCATAGAGATCCCTGACGAGTCGGGATACTAGCAGTTTCGCCACCACTTACTACACGACGCAACACCATCAACATTCAGCAGGTTCCCGGGATTCCCGGGGCTAGAACAGCTCAAAATATCCACAAGTCACTGTCGCTCCCTTCTCTCAGTGGGGGGCAAGCAAAAGATGCCATATTTCATCTTCACCATGGCTCGTTGGACATTGCTGATGGCTTCTTCGTGGAAAGCTCGGTGGTGGTGGTCCCATGTATGAAAGCTGCCCCCAAATGATTGCGTTGAGATTGAGAAGTGTCCAAAGTATTTCGGTTCATAACTTACGGTTTTTGTTTTGCTTTTTGGACTTTAGTTTAATTTTGCATGCTCAAGAGACGTTGAGTATTCAATCTCGGACTAGAGAATGCTTACAGCAAACTTTTCTTTTATGATTTCCTCCCTCTCTGTTGAGAGAATCCCGAGGAAAATCCCGCGGGAAAAACCGGAAGCACGAGAAAGCTATTAAATTTCTTCCCTCATCATCATCCTGGGGGGGAAGCTCAGCCAGCAGTCTTGTGTGTCGTTAGTGTGTCTCAAAAGGACATTCCACGTGCAATATTCGCTGACATCCTTCACGATGAAGACTTTCGTCTTATGCGGAGGGGTAGGGAAGAACACTTTGCTGCAAAGAAGCTCAGCTCTCCTCTGTCCAGGCTTAGCCCACGAAGACCATTAATGCAGGCTTTTTCCCCGGCAACGAACAACAGAAAGTACATGTAATAATAGTGGTGAGCCACGTGACCAAGTGGGTGGAAAGCGGGGGGGTAGTGATGATGTCCTTTTTTGAAAAATTACGCGAGAGTAAAAAAAAAACATTAAAAGTAGGACGAAAGGAATCTTCGCGCTGCGGGCATTTTTAATCTTGCGGTGAATCTCAGAAAGTTGTCACTGGAAGTAGAATGTACCGCCAGAACCGCAGCGGGCTAGCCACGTTCTGCGTGGTGGAACTGGATAAATCAGAGCGTGAAATGTGCCCCCGCGGATGACGGAAATGGTTTGCAGGAATTATAGCGCCGGAAATTTTGATTGATGTGATTTTAAGGGGGAACATTGTTGCTTAATGTGAATGAGCTTGAGGTTTAGTGAATACAATTATTTGCGTACATTGTAAATCATTAAAATAAAATGAAATTGAATCATATTCAATTCATAACATAAAGAAAAGATCAAGAAAATTAAAATTTCATTAAAATGCACTTTTTGTATGAAATTTCTGAAAACAAACAAAAATTATGTTTTTTGGAATTCAATGGGTAATTCTCTACCAACTCACACAGCAGTTGCCCCGACCCCTCTTCGATTTGCGTGAAACTATGTCCTAAGGGGTAACTTTTGTCCCTGATCACGAATCCGAGGTCCGTTTTTTGATATCTCGTGACGGAGGGGCGGTACGACTACTTCCTTTTTTGAACATGCGAAAAAAGAGGTGTTTTTTTTTCAATAATTTGCAGCCTGAAACGGTGATGAGATAGAAATTTGGTGTCAAAGGGACTTTTATGTGAAATTAGACGCCCGATTTGATGGCGTACTCAGAATTCGGAAGAAAACGTATTTTTCATCGAAAAAAACACTGAAAAAGTTTTAAAAATTATCCCATTTTCCGTTACTCGACTGTAAAATTTTTTGGAACATGTCAATTTAAGGGAAATTTAATGTACTTTCCGAATCTACATTGACCCAGAAGGGTCATTTTTTCATTCAGAACAAAATTTTTCATTTTAAAATTTCGTGTTTTTTTAACTTTGCAGGGTTATTTTTTGGAGTGTTATAATGTTCTACAAAGTTGTAGAGCAGACAATTACAAAAATGTTGATATATAGACATAAGGGGTTTGCTTATAAACATCACGAGTTATCGCGATTTTACGAAAAAAGTTGAATTTAGTCGTACAAGGCGTAGATGGCAAGTTAAAATTTTGATTTCTTCGACAATGATGCTTGGAATGGTAATCCCAACAACCATATAGAAGACAAAAAAAAAGTCCCAGAAATATTTCTGAAAAGTTAGATTTTCCAAATCGCCCTCAACCAAACCAAAAGTTGCCTCTTTCCATGTGCAACAATACAGAATTTTTGTTGGTAATATTTATCAGGAAATGTTGACAGAATCTGTGTAAAAAATGTGTAATATTACATAAGGAATTTGTGAATTTTCTTCAGGTGCACATTTTTACACAGTTTAAAGTAAAATTACTCAAAAAAGAAGTAAAATTTATTGTGTTTTTTTTCTGTGTTGTTACTATACAGCAATTCCCCACGCAAACAGAGCATGATTGAAAAATAAGTTGTCCGATCGGGCTCAAATTTTTTCTGAGGGTTCCTTGGTCGGAAAAATTACAATTTTCGTTGATTTTCGCAAAAACCACATTTTTCAAAAAAAAAAACATAACTCCGCACCATTTCAACCGATTTTAGCTTAAACGAAAGGGTATTGGATAGGCTTTTAAGGAAAAATAGTTTGATGTTTCAAATATCTAGCCTAACATTTGAAAAGGTCTAATGAAAACTTTAAATTCTGTTTTAAAGGTCTCGGGACCAAAAAGCCTACGTCTGAAAATATTTTTATAGAATTCCTCGGAAAATTTTACATAACATATCAAAAAATGGTGATGTTATGTTTTCAATATCCCTAAATACGATTTTTTGAAAATAAAATCCGCGTTTTCAACGCATTTTTCCGTTCGTGGCGTTATAACGGTGGATTGTTTGAAAATTGTTTTATTATTGTTTGTATTGTGGTAGAAGATTCTTTTGTTAATTTAATTACTTGCTTCAGGTATCTGATTTTTTATTAACTTAAGAAATAAATAAATCAAGATTTTTAAATAAATTGTTTTGAAAAATCATTTTATTTTAAGATTTATTTAACAAACTTTTTTTAGATTGGACAATGCAATATTGTAATAAACATACATTAAAAAGTTAACACAATATTGTGGAATTTCTTGTATGCTTGACAGGTTTAGGATTTCATTATCTAAAATGTTAATATGCATTTAAAAATTCTCTGTTCAAAATCAACACCAAAAACAATTCCATCACAATCTGCCTAGATTTTCAAACTGAAAATAAAACTCAAAAGATAAAAACCTTTCACTTTCGAAACTCGCTTTTCCCATCACTCTCACACTGAGTAAACTCGCACAGCAGGAAGGAAAACAATATGCTTTTATGGGTGCTGCACCATACTTTCCACCCTCACCACCCCCTCCGATCTAACTGACAACGCGAACCAAGGGGTCGAAGTGACTCAGAACAGAGCCTCGCGAGGGCAAGGGGGAGCACTCTGATTCATCGCAGTTTGATTGATGGCACTCTGTGTGTGTTTGTGTGTGCGAAACTGTTGCCATTTTTCCACTAACAGAAGAGAAGAAGAAGACGAAAAAAAGTTGTGGGAAATTGCGAGGGTGCAGCAGTGCGAGCACACAATTTATACAATGCACATAAAATTCTACTTCCTTCCGACTTTTCCCTCGCTCTCTTTTGCCGGCTGGGTGCTGTGTCACTCACTTGAGTTTTTCTCGTTTTGGAAAAAACTGTACAAGCCACATTTGCCACGCAGTGCTGGCTGCTGGGCTTGGAGTGCGCAACCAACTGGCAATAACAATCGGAAAAACAGTCAGGAAACAGAAAGAACAATATGCAAAAATCTATGCGTTTTTTTCAGGGGGAGTTTGGCAAGTGTTGAACATAGTTTTAATAAATTGATAATAAAGCAATAATCGTGCATCATTTAGCAAACATCTCCAACCATTATTCGGCACGTTAAATGCTTCTCAACTTCCCGAAAATATTTCAAACTCTAACTGAGCAGTGATGGATCCCACTCCAGCTAAAAAATTTCAGATTGTGGAAATTTCCATTTGGGAAAAGTTTTGGCCAGCAACGTCAGGAAAAAAGGAGCAACCATCGAAGTGAGGCGATATGGAAAATAGAGATTCTATTGAGAGTTCCAGGATGGGACGGGTCAGCTCTTGAATCTTGGAAATCATTTCAACTTGATGAGCAGTTTTCGGCCTGATTGATTTGGTTTCTGATATTTGCTAAAGATTTCTGCATGACTGCTCGAAATGTGTCAAATTGCTGATATTGGTTGATTTGTTGTTTGGAGAAAAGCTTCGAAGATTTTATTAAATGTTTGATTAAGTTTATTTTTATTCATGAATTATCATGAAACGTACTGTTAATTTCAAGTAAATAGGTTTATGAGTTCCCTTCAACTAAACAAACTTAAAAATTATCCATAAATTCTGGTAACTTTTGAAGTCCATCTGAAAACTTTTAATTGATCAAATTATAGTTTTTCAGAGTTTCCAACACGCAATAAAAAAAGTCGTGCAAATTTACCGAAAGGTCCGTTTGACACCAATTTTCTATATCATCACGATATCAATGGAAGAGGTTCCTGCGTTTAAAATCATTTCAAACATGATAAAACCAGTTTAAAATATTTTAAGTTATTGTGAAATTTCAATTTAAAGAACCATCAATTGAAAAGTTCTAAAAATCCATATTGAAAGTCCCTTAAGCATTAGTTAGAAGTAAAAATTTCAAAAATATTTTGTAGATTGTAATTTTTTTCAAATGTTTTGTATCTCAACATTGATAATCAACGAATTGCCAAGCTATCTTCCTTTGAAAAACAAAATCACAAAAAAGGAGTAATTGGACACTTAGAAAAAGCTTATTTTATCAATATTTAATTTTTGCAATTCTTTATCCCAGTCTCAGCAATAAATTGTATGATTTTGAATATCAAAACCGTAGTTTTTTTTTAACAACTTTCTTAGCTATTCAAAAATAAATCACAAAAAGAACAAACATGGGCACGATAGAAAAAAACAAAGATATTCCTGTTTTTACAATAAAAAGGCTTTTTTTTTCAAAGCTTATTTTTATTAGGTCCTTTTAGGTGCTGTGACCAGGTTAGGACCGAGGATCAATAGTACAAAAAATAAAAAAAATAATAATAAAAAAATCGTCTTAGATGATCATTTTCTCGTGCCATGTGTCAGCAAGTGTGCGATCACATCAATCTGTTCCTCGGGTGTCTTGCACTGCCTCAAGCGAACTCTGTACTCTCGGAAAATGGACCACAGCTCCGACTCGCTGTACAGCTTCGGTTCGCCTTGATCCTCCTTCGGGGTTGCACCGGCGCCGGCGCCAGTATTATCTGGACTTCTTCCTGCGGGACGAGGATGCTTTTCTTCCGTCCCGACGGACGGCACCGCTCCAGGTAGCGGAGGAAAATCCGCCGCGGTGAACGCGGCTCCTGCCGGAGTCTGTTTGTCCTTCTTCCATGCTGGCGGCTTCGGCGTGGACGCCTGCTGCCTCGACTGGATGAACTGCGCACGTTTGGGACAGCTGCGGTCCAGACCCTCGTGAGATCCAGAGCAGTTGACACACTTCTTGGCTTCCGTTTCTTCTGCTTTGCACTTTTCCGTGCTGTGGGCACCCCCACAGCTGCTGCACCTGGGCTTGAGATGGCAGTTACTGGTTCCGTGACCGAACTGCAAGCAGTTCTTGCACTGGGTCACGTGCGGTTCTTTGTTGCGGTAGGCCACTCACCGGACGACGACTGGTCCCACTTTCTTCACCTTGCTACTCAACTCCTTGATACTGGTGTGCCCCTTGGGGAAGAGCACAATGAAAGGCGTCTCATCGATGGCGGGAAGCTGCTGCTTCCGCCTGATGGCGTGTACTGCCAAGACGTCCAGCTGATGTTCCGTCTTGAGCAGATCCTTGACGTAATCCGGTTCCGCGTTCGGGAGACCTCGCATTACTACCCGGTGCGGTCTCGCACTGCGCTTTCCGTGCGTGTAGAACTGCACCTTGTTCTTCTTCAGGTGAGCTTGCACCGTGTCGAAGTCGTCGCTCGAGTAGCACGTAATTTTGGTGCCGTTCCGCGTCAGTTTGTGTTCCGGCTGGACATCACATGTCGACATCACCTTCGCATGGCGGGCGAAGCTCGTTTCTTTCACCACCAGCGGCGGCTGCTTCTTCTCCCCGGCCGACTTGCCGGGTGCTAGTACCACGGGGGTGGTTTTTTCTGCTGCTGGGTTCGCATTGTTGTTGTTGTTGCTCTTCTCCGCTAGCGGGCTGAACTTGTTGTTGCTGAGCAGTTTCTCCACTTCCTGGCCATTGCCGTCGTTGATCTCCTCCTTAGCCTTCCGGCGCCGAACCTTGATCACGGAACGAAATTCGCCCCCGTCCTCTCCTCCTCCTTCGGAGTCTTCCACCTCCATGCCCGTCACCGCCTGCTTTTTGGGTTGGAACCCGTCCGGTTTCTCCCACACACTTTTCTTCATGGCCGCGTTCCAGTAGAACGGCCTTCCATCCTCAGCTCTATGCTCCGTCCACTCACTCTCCGCCGTCGCGGCCACCGCCGTGGCCGTCGGCGAAAGTTAAAAAAAAAACACCGTCAAAAACGATAAAATAGGCTTCAAATGGCTAAAACATAAAAATTATGAATTTCATCACAACAATTGTATGATTCTTTTCAATTTCAAATTCAACATTATATTTCAAACTGAAAACATTTTTTTTTTTGGATAATATTTGTATTTTTCTTTTAAATCGAAGCTTAGCGGCATTTTTCCCGCTCTGCTTGATGGTTCAGAAAAGGCAGACCTTTTTCCTTAAAAATGTTGAAAAATTAAAAAAAAACACGGATTTTGATTTTTTTTGCATAAAATAGTTTATTTAAAATTCGGCCTTTTCCATCTTAAAGTTCATATTAAAAGTTTTCATCTATAACTAAAACTTTGCTGAAGACACCAAATCGATATAAAAATCTTCCAATAGTTAAAATTTTTCGAATGTTTTAAAAATATTGAAAAAGGAGGATAAATATACGAAATTTACATAATTTAAACATTAAGGGGACAAAACAAGAAAAAATACCTTCCATGGTATAAACATTTAAATAAAACGACAGTTGATAAAAGTATTATATGACAGTACAGTTGTTTTGAAGTTATAAATTGTCTAAAAACTAAATAGAGTTAGGAAAATGTTTTTCTACTTTTGATAGTACTTTTTTTTGAAAAAGTTCTCATACTGTACTGTACAACGAAATGATACAAAAATTCAAATATTTTTTAGCTGGTTCACTTATGATCAAAATTACTATAAATACAGTAAATAGAATTTTATAATGTGTTAAGATTATTGCAAGTAAAATTTTATAGAAATTTAGTATTTTTCAAAAAATAATTGTTTCCGTAATTTTTTGAGCCGAGCATAAACATAAAAATATTGCAATATAAAATTTTGAAAATAACGAAACATTTTTAAAAAATGTTCTTTTTCGATTCAAAATTTTATTTTGCATCTAAAAATGATTTTTTATTCAAAAATTGATAACTTTGGTACAAGATATGTATTTTGGAAATTAAACTTTTAGTGAAAAAAAAACAATAAATCTAAAAAAATAGCAAAATTCAACAAGAAAAAAAACGAAAATGCGGAAAGTTTCTGATATTAATTTTAGCTTCTGAATATTAGCCAATTCTAACGGTGGACTTGAACAATAAAAAATTTAATCAAAATTTGAGGAATTATATCAAAACTGTGTTAGACAAAATTATAATGTATGGTTTGATTAAAAAAATAATAAATTGTATTCGAATCGCTGCAAAATTTTACTAAGTTTCACTTTTATCATTGAAAATTCACTTCCAAAAGATCAAAAATAATTAAGTGCATTTATTTTTTTAATTTGTTGTAATGAGTCCAATTATACTGAATTTTTGAAAAGCAACGTAAAAGGTAAGCTTTGGAGTAATATCAGCTAATTGCACTGCTATTTTAAGGAAATTCTGAAGCTTTTTGATATTTTTTAACACTGAATGACATAAACCTTGAAAAATATTTCCGACGGCATTTTGGAGATTTAATTAACAAACATATTCTTTTTAGCGATGAATTGGAAAATTGGATTTATGATAGAAAATTTTGTAATTTTTTTAATGCTTATAATATAATAATTGAAAAAAAAGTCAAATTATTTTTCTTCATATTTCTTCTCTCAATACATATTAAGAAAATCAGACCGAAAAGATTATTAACAAAAATTCTGAAAATTTATTTGACTAGTTCCATTTTTAAATTATTAAATTTCTTTAACGGTGCACATCAACCAGAGCTTTTGCACCCAGATTTTTGTTACAGATATTTTAGTAACTTCAAAACTACGGGTACTACCGAAATATTTTTTTATTCGTCCCCTAAACCATTGTCCACAAAGTAATTCACAACATAGTTTGACTAATTTTACATTTCCGTTGTTGCAGGATTGGGTCCGTAAGTTTGACAATTTTGGAATAAGAAGACAACAACTTCCTTCGTTGCTGTGCACCCTTAAAAATCCAATAATTACATTAATTACTCATTAGTTAATTTTAATTACTCTAATTACCATTAAGTACTTAATGTACAAAATAATAAATGAATTACTGAATCACATGCTTAAAATCGATGAAACAAAAAAAATATTTTCCAGTCTCAGGCCTTACTCGAAACCCTTCATAAGGGCATATTAATAATTTCATATTCGAAATTATTCTTTATGAGTTAACTCAAATTGATACGAAAAGTAAAACAATAACTTCAAAACAAAGCATCAAGCATCCCAAATTGCTTTTTTTCGCAATAAAAAAAGAAAATAATCCTCCTCTCTCAACCTCCTTAATCACCCTCTCATCCGGTACCGAAAAAGAATGCCAAATTTTCACCCCGTTTAATCTATGCACACACAAGTCCCAGAAAACGATTAATCATTTTTTCCACCCCCTGCGTTATGGCTTTTCCGCGACGTCGCACAGCAATCTCAGTGCCTCATTCCAAGAGTTTAAGCGTAGAAAAAAATTGAAAACCTAATCACCATCAGCAGCAGCAGCCTTTCAGCGAAATTTCGCAGAACATGCCAAAAATTTGCTAAATCAATTCCCTCTCGATACGCGATATGATATAGAGATGATGGGGGGAGAAGGGTAGGAAAAGTCTTCATCACATGGTGACAATCTTCTTTTTCTTGTTGAAGCTTGCGAGGAAATGGGGAAAAACCTGCATTTTTTTTTAATATGTATTAAAAATGATTTTTCGTCATCGTCGTTTTTATGAGCGGGGATCGAAGCGTGCTGTAATGTAGAAGCAGCTTATTTTTTCTTTTTCTGTTGGGAAAATGAGAAATATGGTATTTAGTCAATTTTCATACGAGATAAGGGAAGTGCCTTTGGGGAGAAAGAACTTTGGAGCGAAACTCGACATGTGTTAAGAGATGATTTTGTGGAAAAAATCGTGACAGTTACACGACCGTGATACGGTTCTGGAGTAGGGTGAATAAATTAACCCTCAAACTTTCATTTTGGGAATTCATCGTCAAAATTGTGATAAATTTACTAGTCTATAGATTTTTTCACAATTATAATTTCAAAAACAAAAAAAGCTACTTAATGAAAAAATCCCTAATTAGACTACGTCACATAAGGGTTAATAATCACAATAAAAACTCACCCATGTGACCATAAGAAGGATTTTACTTCCCCCCATCCCAAACTTCCCTCCCCAAGTTCACCAGCAAATCCGGGCTCCTGGTGGTTCGGAGTGAGCTGACCAGTTATAATTTATAGCTCCCTAATGGGATTGTGTGCGAACATGGACAAGAACATAATTTTCCAACCCTATTTTCTTCCACGTGGCCATTGCCAGTGGCTTACTCAAACAATGAATATGCGGTTGGAATTTCCCTCGGGTTAGAGACAGCCAGAGCAAAAAAAGGGGTGAAAAATTTCCTTTTCTTGTGCACATGTAATGGAGCTAATACTGAGTGACAATTAAATCGCTGTTAAATGTTTACCGAAGGATTTTCGGGGGTGCATTAGCGTGGAGCGTGGATTTTGATCTTGTGAAACCAGAAACCGTTTTTTAAGACACATCAAAAGTAAAAATTGTTGGTTTCAACATTTTATTGATTTTCTAATAAAATACAAAATGTCAAGGTTTACGAACGCAAAGAAAGCGCAAATTTTGAGGAATTAAGAGTTTTAATTCGGGTTTTTTTACGAAAGAATTAAAATATCGTGACATGACAATTACAGTAAATTTAAATTTCACGAAAAAAATCAAAACAAAATAAAAAATATTATCCACTGACAAAAAATGTTTATGGCACATCATTTCCAATGAGTTCAATTTAATGCAATTTTATAGAAATTTCATTAGATGAATTCACAATTTAGTTATCCAAATTTTACAGAAATTTCAAAAAATTATTCCATCTTCAAAACGAAAAACATCCTAAACTTAATAATGACCATAAGTTGAACCGATAAAAAAAATTGAAATAAATTCAAATATCACCCCTGAAAAAAGGACATTTGAGTATTTTAAAAAGTTTAAATTTCAATTTAAGGGTGCACAGCAAGTTGTTGTCTTCTTATTCCAAAATTGTCAAACTTACGGACCCAATCCTGCAATCACGGGATTGTAAAATTAATCAAACTTTGTTGTAAATTACTTTGTGGACAGTACTTTAGGGGATGAATAATAGTAGTTTATGCAACAAGTTGCAAAAAGAGGATTTTTTCAGCACGAGTCGTACATTTATCCAACGAGGTTCACCGAGTTGGATAAATACGAAGAGTGTCGAAAAAATCAAGTTATGCAACGAGTTCCATACAAATTTTTTTGCAATTCCGAAAAACACCCATTGAGTGAAATTTTATGTCAAATTTTCATGTATTTTGTCAATAAATCGTTTGAATCAAAAAAATGTTGAAAAGTGTTACTTTTCGAAACAAGTGCTGAAAAGTTCAACTTTTCAGCACCCATTTCAGTGCTGAAAAGTAGAAATTTTCAGCATTTATTTTGAAAAGTGTTGCTAATCGATTCTGTTATTTTTGGTACAGAAAACTAGACTATTTCGTTGATCGTGCAAGCAGTGGTGATGGGAAGATGGATTTTTGTGGTGCTCTCTTTGAGCTGTGTTCGTGTTCATGTTCGAGTCATGCATGCAGTGGAGGGTCATTGTGCTAATGAATATTATTGCGCGTCAGTAGGCAGTGCCGGGATGATGGTGTTATCGTCGTGTTCGTTTTGTAATGTATTTGTATTAAAATCTAGCATGGCTTTTTGTGGTGATGGTATTGTTTTGGTGGTGGTGGTGATGGTGCTAAAAAAAACAAACGTTCAATTTACTAACATTAAGTCCAAAACCTCCCTACAAACATCTATACCACTAGGTGACGTAGAGATCTCTGCGCAATCTAGATAGATGTTTACTAACATACCTTCCAATCCCCGAGGTTAGCAAGGTACCGGCCAGGAGCCCCTTATCTTACTGGATAGTATTACACGCTCATCTAAAGATGAAAACATGGTATCTCCCGTGTTGGAATATTGTAACCGGATGAAAGTCTAGTGCTATCATACGTTTAATTACAGTTAAACAGCAAGATAAGCGTTGTGCAGCCATCCGGAATTGTGCGACCTTTATTGCTAATGCTATTGCTAATGCTAGAAAAGTTGGCTATTTCGTTGTTCATGAATGAAAGGAAAAGTAAGCAGTTTCACGATGGAATTGCAAAAAAAAATATTTCGATAGTACCCGTAGTTTTGAAAATACTGAAATGACTGTAACAAAAATCTGGGTGCAAAAGCTCTCGATGATGTGCACCGTTAAACAGTTTTATAACATTTGGTATTGATCATTCCAGAAAATAATAATTTATTGCAAAATTCTAAACAAATTTTGTTTCAGCAAATATTTTATTTTCAACCTCATTGAAACAAAATCTAAATGTATAACCTTATTTTTTTCAAAATTCCTTTCAAAAATTTACAAAGATTTTAAAATTTAATAGCTCAAGCTACTTTGCGTTTCCTTTAAAATGGTCGTTCTTTCACTTTCATTTTGAATTATTCTATGCGGCCGTTGTGAATATTTTTTGAAGTTTATGTCCGTCAACTCCAACCAAAGTCGAAAAAATATAGTAAAAATCAAATAACATACCACGGTTTCAACATTTATGTTTTTAATGCATTATTCACCTACCCAGTTGTTTTCTTCCCGAACAGACGGTAATAACTAAATTCATGCCATTTCAATAACAAATACTGTTAAAATATCAGAAAGTGTAATATTCTTGAAAAATCCATTTTTGCATAAGAGTTCAATAACAGTTTATATTATCATAACAAAATTTTTTGTCGGTCTGATATTGATTGAAAGCCAGAACAACTTGGGAATAACATTTGTTGTTATGGAAGAACAACTCCAACTGTTATTGGGATGATCGGATTAGTTGTTAAAATAACAAAAAATAATAACAAAGATTTGTTCGAAGAATAACGTAAAATGTTATTAGTCTGTTATAACAAGAACACTCCAATAACAAAAAAATCATAACGGCGAATAACAAATTTTGTTATAATTAACTCAAAATGTTATTGGCCAAGTATTTTCAAATAACAAATAATGTTATTCCCAAGTTATTTCCGTCTGCTCGGGTTGTCATAAGTTTCCAAAATATCATAGTTTTGACGATTTGATTAACGGTGTTGTTGAAACGAGCGGCTTTCGCGAAATTACTAAAAATCATTGCTAAAATAATAAATTTATTGCTGTTTTATAAAAAGAAAATAAAAAGGAAAGAAGAGTAGTAAAAATATCATCAAAAATATAAATTCAAGTCTAAAATCTGAAAATTTGTTTCTCTACAACCCTTTCAAAAATAATAATCAATTTTGAAAATATGAATATCAACAAACAAAAAACGGATGTTTTCGGCTGCAAAATTTTAACATTTTTATGTTTTTATCAGTTTTATTAAAATGTTTTTACCAAGTTTAGCCAAAAGCCAAAAGAAAAGGATATTTAAAAAAAAAATTGGCAATGAAACGAACCAAAAATTAAATAATACTGCAAAATCATTCATTTTAATAATCATCACAAATATTTTTTTAAATGAACTACTGTTTTGAAAACAAACCCATTTTCCTGATACTGATGTATTTTTCCTTCTTCCTGTTCAGATACAAATAAAAAACTGTAACAGCGTACACTAAATCCCCCATGTGCGCTCTTTTTGGGGGGGCGCACACCGGGGGAGAGCGCAATTCGGGGGAGCGTTATTTCGGGGTTTGAGCGCAAACGGGGGGAGCGTTATTTCGGGGTTTGAGCGCAAATCGGGGGAGCGTTATTGCGGGGTTTTGGCGTAAAATGGGGTTTTCTTTTTTAATGTACTTTATTTACATATAAAAGAAATATTTATACAAGGGGTCATCCACAAAACACGGGTAAGGGACCGTCCACAAATCTGGGTATCCAAGAACTCCCGGAAGTCATGCCTTAGATATCTACTTGATCAACGGGGGTCTATATGGGTGTACTAACCATCGGTATAGCTTCCTGTAGCTTCAGTGAACCACGATGGATACCCTTCGCCATGTTGGATTGTTATGGGTCCTCTAGGAACTCCCGGAAGTTATGACCTGATCATCTACCTGATCAACGGGGGTCTATATTTGTATATTACCCATCGGTATAGCTTCAGGTAGCTTCAGTGAACCACCATGGATATCCTGGTGTACGTTGGATTGTTATGGGTCCTCCAGGAACTCCCGGGAGTTATGATCTGACGATCTACCTGATCAACGGGGGTCTATATGGGTATATTAACCATCGATATAGCTTCCGGTAGCTTCAGTGAACCACGATGGATATTCTGGGTTACGTTGGAATGTTATGGGCCCTCCAGGAACTCCCGGGAGTTATGACCTGATGATCTACCTGTTCAACGGGGGTCTATATGGGTGTATTAACCATCGGTATAGCTTCATGTAGCTTCAGTGAACCACGATGGATACTCTTCGCCATGTTGGATTATTATGGGTCCTCCAGGAACTCCCGGGAGTTATGACCGGATGATCTACCTGATCAACGGGGGTCTATATGGGTATATTAACCATCGGTATAGCTTCCGGTAGCTTCAGTGAACCACGATGGATATTCTGGGTTACGTTGGAATGTTATGGGTCCTCCAGGAACTCCCGGGAGTTATGACCTGATGATCTACCTGATCAACGGGGGTCTATATGGGTGTATTAACCATCAGTATAGCTTCAGGTAGCTTCAGTGAACCACGATGGATACCCTTCGCCATGTTGGATTATTATGGGTCCTCCAGGAACTCCCGGGAGTTATGACCTGATGATCTACCTGATCAACGGGTGTCGATATTAGTGTATTAACCATCGGTATAGCTTCCGGTAGCTTAAGTGAACCACGATGGATATTATGGGGTACGTTGGATTGTTATGGGTCCTCCAGGAACTCCCCGGAGTTATGACCTGACGATCTACCTGATCAACGGGGGTCTATATGGATGTATTAACCATCGGTATAGCTTCAGGTAGCTTCACTGAAACACGATGGATGCTTTGGAGTTTGTTGGATTGTTATAGGTCATCCAGGATCTCCTGGAAGTGATGACCTGATGATCTACCTGATCGACGGGGGTCTACATGGGTGTTTAACCATTGGTATAGCTTAAGATAACTTTAGTGGACAACGATGTATACTCTGCAGCTTGTTGGAATGTTAAGGGTTTTCCAGAAATTCAGGAAGTCATGGCCTGGGTGTCTACTTAAACCAGGCCAAGACTTAAGGGAGATCCTGGATGACCTAGAACAATTCAACATGGTGCAGGGTATCCATCGTGGTTCACTGAAGTTACCTGAAGCTATACCGTTGATTAATTCATCCATATAAACCTCCGTTGATCAGGTAGATATCCAGGTCATGACTTCCAGGAGTTCCTGGACGACCTATAACAATCCAACGTACCTCAGAGTATCCTTCGTGGTTCAGTGAAGCTACCTGAAGCTATACCGATGGGTAATACACCCATATAGACTCCCATTGATCAGGTAGATCGTCAGGTCATAACTCCCTGGAGTTCCTGGAGGACCCATAACAATCCAATGTACCCCGAGTTCGATCGATTTCGAGTTATTGATGCAGTTTTGTTCAAAATTTTGTGCTCTTTCAAAAGAGCCTATAACATCCGGTACTTTGTTCTAGAAATCAGGAGGAAATCCAGTTTTTTCGCGAAAACTTCACACGTAGCCTTATGTATGGGACAAACTTCAAATGCGTTTTTCTCAGCTTGCTGTTTTTGCATATGGGACATTTATGCGAACATGGGCAGTATACTGATGGTTAATACACCCATATAGACTCCCGTTGATCAGGAAGATATCTAGGGCATGACTTCCAGGAGTTCTTGGGTACCCAGATTTATGGATGGCCCCTTATCCGTGTTTTGTGGATGACCCCTTATACAAATGTTTCATTTATATGTAAATAAAGTACATTTAAAAAGAAAACCCCATTTTACGCCAAAACCCCGCAATAACGCTCCCCCGATTTGCGCCAATTAGAGCGTTATTTGGGGGGAGCGTTATTTCGGGGTTTGAGCGCAATACGGGGGGCGCAAAACGGGGGAGGCGCAATCGGGGGGAGCGTATTTAGGGGATTTAGTGTATACATAATTGAAATGTTTTTTTTTAGAAATACAAAAAAAATCCTTTTAAAAACATTAATGTTAATAATGAAATTGTATGTGACTAACGTGTTATAGTTTAATTCTAGAATTAAAGAATGTTTAATTATTTAGGAATTCTAAAATTATGGATCATGTTTAAGATTAAAAAAGGCACATTTTTAGAAAAAAAAACCATCATGTTTCACTTACATAGAATGGATTCAAAAAACGTCACATTTTTGGATGCTTTTTATTTGTAAAACGGGTGTAAAAGGACCGAAATTTTTCATAATAAAAAAAACAAACTAATTTTCCAAAATCCTTTTTTTTTTGCAGTTTTAATCCCCTTTTTCAACCATTGTTGAGACTATGGGTTGTTATTTCAATTTAATTTTTATTTTTTGCCCTGGGTTGAGATGAATGTTTTGTAAAAATTTAAATGTTTGAAATCATTCAAAAAGCTTTAAAAGATATTTGTTAAACCGCATTTTCCAAAAATAATAATATATAATTTCCGCCAGCATTTTTAATAAAAAAAAACAAATTCCCGACCAGCTAGCTTTCGTCGACTGAGTAAAAAATAATATTTCCCCTTCCGAGAGCACCAAGTACAGCTAATAACCATTTTTGGTCCCTTTGGAAAACATTCCCAGTCTGAGACTCCCAGTCGGAACAAGGGTTATTAATAATAGCTTTATCGCTAGTGACAATCATTATATTATACACACAGTCACACATACTTGTGGTGGGGGGTGGCAGCACGGAATACGGACTGCACATTCCATTCCAGTTTTTGTCGTCGTCATTTCTCTAGTCATTTCACCATAATCAGTGCTGCGGGGGTGGTTGGTGGAAGACAGAGCTGCCTGGTTTTATGGAGTTAGAGGTAAGGTTTGTAATTTTGGAAGATGTTGTCAAATCTATTTCTTTTTCGCAGTTAAATTACAATTTTAAAAAATTTAATATTTTGAGACAAAAAGCAACCCTCAACTGTTGTAAATTTCATGAAACCATCACCAGATTTCATCGTCACCACGTCGTTACCATGAAACATTTCAATTGAATCCCTTCGGGGTCTGAACCCGGAGGGGCGGCCCACCCCGTCACCCGTACATTCTTGCATTCAACCCCCTTCGTCCCGAAGAACCCCTCAAACGATGAGGGGTGCAAATTACATGGAATGTACATTTATCAAACAAAAGATGGCAACCGTAGAGAGGCAAGAGGTTTTCCACCCGGCGGAGGAGGAAAAATTGTGTACAGTCATCTTTTAATGAGAATGGATTTATTATGTATGAAGCTACTCAAAAAAACGCACGTGAGCCCCGGTGAGTGCCACGGAGGCCATGATGGGACTGAGAATGGTTTGATGACTTTAGCGACGAGACGACGACGACGGCGACGATGGCTTACTCAAGCGAGCGCATCGTGACGAGGTCTTTATGTCAACCAACCCGTCCGTCCGTCCGCACCATCAATCCACTTTCCATTGGTGGGGCTGGTTGTGGGAAAAACTGCTTGGGACTTTGAATGGGGGAGGTGGGGTTGGGAGAAAGGGTTACAGTGGTGTTTCAATGAAATTATTGATAAAATAAATAAAAATAAATAAATTGAATTTCATTTCATGTTTATTGAACCTGTTTGAAATTTAAAGAATATTTTAAATCGATAAAAAGCAAAAAATTATGAAAAAATTGTCCTGCCTTCAACATTTAAAAAAATAATAAAAATTTCATCTCCTTTTCGTAAAATTTACGCTTAGCATTTACATTTTGAAAGGATTCATGAAAAAAAATCCATCAAAATGTGAATAATTATTCAAAGAAAACTTAATAGAAAAAAGATCTTATGCGAGTTATTTTACTATTTTTGAGTTCTTTTACTAAACACCCTTTTTCACTCTTCCGAACATTATTTGTATCCTTTGAGATAAATGTACACAGCTGAAAAAAATCCCAAAACAATACTTTGTGCGCTTGCGAACACCTTTTTATAAACTAATAGAATAAACAATTTTCTTTATTCAAGTTTTTTTCAATCATGTCTTGGAAGTCGTAAATATTTTTTGAAGTTTATGTAATAAAAAATATGAAAACTAAAATTACGAGCCACGGTTTAAAACCTTGAATGAAAAAAAATGTTTTAAAATGCATCATAATATTTAAACAATACTACTTAATTATTTAATATTAGAATAAACAGTTTTCTTTAATTAAAAGCTTTTTTTAAATCATTTTTAGGCTGCTGCAAATATTTTTAAAGGTTTATGTCACCCCTCCTTCATAATTGGTCCGAAAAATCAGGTGGCAAAACAATATTTTTTCAAGAAACATAAAAATTTCAATGAATATAAAGTCTCATCGACTGAAAACAATCTTAAATGCCTTTTTCTGCATTGATAATCGTATTTAGCATGTTTGGGCTCGTTTTAAAATATTTTAAAGTGTTATGAAATTACATGGTACAGCACCGTAATAAGTTTTTTCTCGCAAAAATAAAATTTTTGTCAATACTTAAAAAACCTAAATTAAATTTAACTTTAATTAACTTCCGTTGATCAAAACAATATTGTAAATTGAAAAACTTGGAAATTAATGATTGCAAAACAACTCGACAGGTGTAAATGCAATTTAAAACACTTTTTTCATTCAATTGTTGATACCATGGGCTGTTATTTCAATGTTTTAACTCTTTTAATTTTTTTTTGCCACTCAAGAGAATTAGAATCGATCAAATTTTGCGCAAATGGGAGCAATGTTATGATTTTTCATGTTTTTTGGACTTTGTCGTAGAGGGCTCATATTTGGCATGAGTTCATCTCATGTATAGACAAACAAACGCTGCAAGTTTCATCCAAATCGGAGCACCTCGATACGAACTGTTACACACTGGTGAAAAACTCGCTCTTAAAACTACGAGTCACGGTTTTAAACTTTGAATGAAAAAGGTGTTTTTAAATGCAACATAAAATTTAAAAAATATTTAAAGCAGCCTTAAAAAAATATTTGTAATTTGTAATTTGTTGTTTATTGGATACGGCAACTTGTCAGTGTGAACTATATATCAAGTCAAGGAAGCAACTATCCGGAAATTTACATTTGATCTAAAGTAAACTAACAAATTTCAAAACACAAGCTCTAAGTCAAACAAAGTTCACTTTTGAATGTGCCTTTTGATTGCACTTTTGAAAATCGAGAGTGTCGGTTTTTGCTGAATGTCTAAGGGAAGACATTAAAAAAACAGTAAAATATTTTAATTTTTCTTAGGCATTAAATTCAAGTAAGTATTTTTTTATTATTCGGAAACATTTATTTGAACAAATGGAAACCTGTCGAAAGGCGCATAAAATTACTGAAAGTCGTTGTTCAGAACCCTGGTAAAAGCTTACAAAAAAAAATCACCGTAAATATGAAATTATAAATATTTATAAAATATATTCAAAGAATAAAGATGTTTTTTAATTGTGCCCATAAAATTTGTGGATGCTTATTCTTACCTCTAGATAAGCAGCCACAAATTTTAGCTGAATATGGAAATGATTAATTTATTATTTTAGTTGCATAATTCTTTTACTTGAATTCATTTATGTGTTTTGAAATTGATGAATTTGCATTTTTCTACATAAAAGCTTTGCTATAATTTAGAGAAAATAAGTAAAATATTTTAAATTTAAATTTGCAGGATTTTGCGCAACACAATCTGAACGCAAAATTAAAATGTTATCTCTGCTGCCCAAGCTTTAGGCATTCTATGAACCTTTTGATTTTAGATTTTAAGAATTAATTTATAATAATTTATTTATAAATTATTTAATCTAATAGGTTTGTTGATTTTATTTTTTTATTATGTTTACTTCCTTTTATAAATCAAAATAATAAAAAAATGCCGTCAATTTGTTCATTGCTCACAATTTTCCACACTTTTTTTTTTTTTTTAACGTTTTACTGAAAAATCCGAAAATATTAAACTATTTTGAATTCATGTTCCATAAACACTGAAACCCTTTCATTTTGAAACATTTTTTATCCTCTCTTAATAACAAGTTGTAAAAAAAAGCTAAAAGTTGGATGAAATATCCATTTCAAATTTTTATACTAACTATTTCTTTATAATCATGGTTATCAAGCTTAAACACCTTACAAATTTAGTTAAAAGATTCATTCTGATGATGTTAGCATATTCATAAACAACTCTAGAAATGTTGAAAAAGTGCATTTTTATATTAAATACCATACCAACCTCTAAATTTAACTAAGTAAAAAAAGAAATAAAAAGAAAAAAAGTTGTTTTGGTCGATTATCCGAAGTCCCATACAAACCTTCAGATAATCGAACTTCGTATAATCAAAGCTTTGGATAATCGAGTCTGGAGTGTACATAATTTTACAGAAGAAATAATTCAAACTTGTTTATTTTAATCTTAAAAAAAAAACTGGTAATTTTTGGCAAAAACTTAGACCGAATTTTCAAATTAATTTTTTTTTCAAAATCCGATTAGATATAAAAAATTTTTTTTCAAAAAAAACACAATGTCTCACGTTGGAAACAAAAAGTACAAATCATAATAAAAAATTATCAAATTCAAGATTTCAATTTTATTTCATTTTATTTTAAATCACCAAAAGTTCGGCAAGAGAGCTCGTTGGCAACAATAATTAGACCACTTTTTTTGTGTTTGGTGATTAGGCTGGCCTTTTTCCTGTATGTTTTATATATTTCCTGGTATAGAAAATTGGGGTTTTCTTATTTGTTTTTTTTTTTTTTTTTGCAAATAACAACATTTTTCAAAAGTTATAATTTCAGGATCACTGAATCAAGCCCATGGTGCAGAAGACCTATGGAGGAAGCACTCTTGATTAGTTGGGTTGAAGTTGAATCGATTTGGTTATTGCTATTTTTCTTAATACCTAGGTAATGTTCATATCTAGTTGATTAATTTTATGAAATAAACAAATAAAAGAATCAATTTACAAAATTTGCAAAAAAGTAAATAAATTAAAACATCCTCAAAACACCTCTGCCACAAAGGACAACGCTCTTAAGACCACCAAACGAAACAAGTAGGTACTACACACCCAGTCAGTCCCACCATCCCTTCAATACCCATCCGAGGAACAAGTTGGAGACAATCTTCGGGGACCTGGCCACTCGTCCACCGTCTGAAGTGATGTACTCGTTCGTTCGTTCATTCGTTCGTACTTGTGCTTTTTCAACCGTGCGTTCCAGATTTGACCAAACTCATCCCTCAGCAAGGATCATCTCGTACTTCTTTTGCTTCTCGAGTTGTAGTTGGGGGGAAAGCTTGTGATGATGATGATATACAAACACAACCGAGAAACGTTAACTAGTGAGCTCTGCTTTAGCAGGTACTTAGTCAAAGTGGGAATGAGTTGGTTTAAGGGGGGAGGAGGTGGATGGACGGGTTAGTGGGTGTTTGTAAAACACTTTTCTCTGAGGGGGTGGTGTTACCTCAGGAGATGAAGAAATACATCCGGGGACACTCTTCTCTTTTCTGACCAGAAGGTATTCGTCATGGGATGGAGGTAGAGGGTGAAGGTTTGACCCCCTTACGAAGTAGTCGGATGTAAGAATTTAAAGTGCGCTTATTCAAGGAGTCTTATGAGCTGATCAAATGGACCTCATGTAATTAAACATCAAGATTACGATTGTTGTTGAATGGTTTCTAGTTCACAGTTCAAACGTTGTTTAAAAAAAAAGTTTAATTTATTATAATTCAATCGCCTTTAATGATGAAATTACAAAAATAACGTTTTAAAGTGAAACCTACAAATCCTAATCATTATTCAAGTGTAAATAATAAAAAGGTTGAAATGAAAACCACATAAAATCTGTGACTTACTCCTCATAACATTGCTTGATGATGATTAATACCATTTTTCGTGCAATTTCAGCAGCAAAAACAAAGAACCCAACAAAGCTTTAGGGCAACCATTTTACACAGCAATACAAAGTCACACTTCTAGGCCTCCGGTATCATAAATAATCAAACTCCATTTACAGACGCTGCTGCTCGGTCTGACGGCTCTGTTATCTCCCAAAATTCACCCATGAGTTACCGTGACTCTGGCTGACTGACAGACCTTAACTGGGTGGTGTGGTTCAGTAGCACCATTGCAGGGTTGCTTTAGGGTGGAGTAAAAACAATGGAAAGTTACATAAAATTAAACTCTGATGACAATTTTTAATTGATCATTTAATAAAAGAATAAGATATTTTTTTAAATATGCTCTTATCAACCAAAATTTTTAACAAAAAGAAATCTCGAAAGCAAATAACAACATTAAATCTGCTCCACTCACCAGGAAGAAGATGAAGCCGTTGCCCTCGGGGACCATCCATCCATCCGTCGGCCCGGTTCTGGCACTGGGATCCGTTCTCGTGCCGAGGATGCGATGTTGTCGTCGTCGTCGTCGCGTCTTCCTTCTCCGGTTTTGTGCCACGCCGGATGCCGGTCTTTGAAGCCGGGTTCCCCTCCGGCTTTTCGCAAGATTCATCAACCAGCCAGGAGACACAGTTGAAAAATTTCGTGTAAAGTTACCTCTTTTATGCTATAAAAGACAGTTGAAAATTATGTAAAATTACGCATTGTTTTCTGTACAAAATAAATAAATAAAACATAAACATTTCTTTTTATTTGTGAAATAATACTTTTCTGACACATCCGTTCACAATTAAAATAATAATTTTAGAAAGTTTGCAAAGAAAGTTTTTCGGTATAATTTTACAAAAAAACAGTTTTATAGTTAAGCTTACATATTTTTTTCTGAAACAAAATCTGTCTATATTCTCCGATATATTATCATCAACATTGTTTTCAGGTGAGCAATTCTCTACCAAAACCGGAAATGGATTTTATTTGTATTTTTTTGATTTGGCTCAAACTTTGTGGGGGCCTTCCCTATGACCAAATAAGCTATTTTGTGTCATTGGTTCACCCATACAAGTCTCCATACAATTTTGGCTGCTGTCCATACAACAATGGTTTGTAAATATTCAAACAGCTGTAACTTCTGAGTGAACTTTCTGATCAATTTGGTGTCTTCGGCAAAGTTGTAGGTATTGTTGAGGACTATTGAGAAAAAAATAGGTACACAAAAAAAATGGAGATTTTTTAATCAACTTTTTTTTCACTAAAACTCAATTTCCCAAAATAAGTATTTTTTGATTTTCGAGATATTTTGATATGTTCTAGGGCACAAAAATCTGCAACTTTTGAGCCATAGAGAAACATGGTCAAAAAATCTGCCGCCGAGTTATAAATTTTTGAAAAAATAGTGATTTTTGGAAAAAATCAAAGTTTCAAGCAAAATCAAATTTGACGTTATTTTTTAATGCAAAATTGAATTTGCAATCGAAAACAACTTTACAGATTTTTTGATAAAGGGCTCCGTTTTCAAGATATAGCCACCAAAAGTTTGATATTAACGAAATATTTGCAGTTTTTAGACCATGAGTGACCATTTCAAAAATATTTTTTTTTAAATGTTCAATGTTTGCTATAAAATTGTCTAAGAGACATTGCAGATTGGACCTTTGGTTGCTGAGATACAGCGGCTTGAAGAAAAAGAAACTGGAAAACTGAAGTTTTCTGAGTCTCACCAAAACAACCCACCATTTACTAATGTCGATATCTCAGCAACTAATGGTCCGATTTTCAATGTTAAAACATGAAACATTCGTGAAATTTTCCGATCTCTTCGAAAAAAATATTTTGAAATTTTTTTAAATCAAGACTAACATTTGAAAAGGTCCAAACAATGAATATTACGCCTATTTAAAATGCTAGTCTCGATTTAAAAAAATTCAAAATATTTTTTTCGAAACATATCAAAAAATCTCGAAATTAAAAAATACGTATTTTGGTAAAATGAGTTTAAGTAAAAAAAAAGCTGATTAAAAAATCAACAATTTTTTTTCCCGTGAACCTTTTTTTTCTCAATAGTCCTCAACAATACCTACAACTTTGCCGAAATTGATCAGAAAATTCACTCAGAAGTTACAGCTGTTTGAATATTTACAAACCATTGTTGTATGGACAGCAGCCAAAATTGTATGGAGACTTGTATGGGTGAACCAATGACGCAAAATAGCTTATTTGGTCATAGGGAAGGCCCCCACAAAGTTTGAGCCAAATCAAAAAATACAAAAAATAAAAATGGTCCAGATTTGCCGATTTCGTAGAGAGTTGCTCAGGTGTAATTTTGTACTGCTAAATAACCACGAAATTATGCAAATTTTGATGGTGTAAAATTTTACCCAATTGTCTTTTGAAAAAAAAATGCACTCCGAAAAAAGGATTTTTTTACACAATTTTTGAAGTTTACAGAAACTTTTTCATGCACAAGATAAATTGTCAATTTTTAATGTGAAACAAAGAATTTTTATTTTTTGATAATATAGTAAGCTTCAAAGATTAAATACTCAATAACAAATTTACAAAATACCGTATTTTTTTAATACACTCAAATTTTCATAATTTGCAATATGGTTACTAAACGAAGCTAAATTTTGTATGCATTTTCAGTTTATTTCATTTCTTTTTTAAAATATTACATTCTTCATAAAATACTAATTTTTTTTCGAAAATACTAAAATTTTCATAATTTTCAATATAATATATTCAATATATATGGGTGTTAAACGATGGGAACATTTTTTTGCATTTTAAATTTATTAGATTTTTTGTTTTGTTGTAAAACACTAATATTTTCACAAAATACCGTATTCTTTCGAATAATACATATTAAACGAAGCGAAATGTTGTAGGCATTTTCACTTCACTGTAGTCTTTTTAAATACTTTTTTTTCTTAAGATACCTTTTTTTGCGAAAATACTATAATTTTCGTAATTTACAATAAGATTGTCAAATGAAGCAAATTTTCCTTTTTTTATAAAATTCTCGAATTTTTACAAACTCCATATTTTTTTCAAAAACACTATAACTTAATAAATTGCAAGAATTTGCATCTTAACTGAATGATAGTTTTTTATGTAAGTTTTAACAAAATATTATGTTTTCAAAATATGAAATTTTTGATTCAAATTTGAGTATTTCTGAAAAATTACGGTACTTCGAGAAAATTTTTGTATTTTACAAACAAAACTGTAACAAAGTGAAAATTCCTACAAAATTTTACTTTGTTTGATATCCATATTGCAAATTAAAAAAATAAGTATTTTTTTCAATGCAATACGGTATTTTGTGAAAATTTAAGTTTTTTACAACAAAAAAACTACTGACGTGAAAAAACATTAAACAGTTTTGCTTCGTTTGATACTCATATTGCAAATAATGATAATTTGAGTATTTTCTAAAAAATACGGTAATTTGTGAAAATCTGAGTATTCACCAAAAAAAACAAAAACAAGTAAAAATTCATTCAAAATTTTGCTCAGTTTCAATACCCATATTGCTAATTATAAAAAATGAATAATTTTCGAAAATACACAGTATTTTTTGAAATTTTGAAATTTTGAGTATTGACAGATAGAAACCTTCGATAAAGTGGGAATGCATACAAAAATTCAAAAATGTGATTTTTAGAAAAATTCAAAATATTGTCAAATACAATTTCAAAAATGATGTTTGGAAACAAAATTAAATTTGTAATCGAAAATAAATTCATGCATTTTTATAAAGTGTACCGTATTCAAAATAAAAGCACCTCAAGGTAATTTTTCGCAAATTGTACAGTTTTTGCAATGCAAAAAACAAAAATATTTTAAATTTTAAAAATTATTGTGAAAATCCGTTTAATATAGCTACGATTCTTTCAAAAATTTCGAAATTATTTTGTACAGATAAGGAAAGAAATATTTCAATTGAATCAATTGATTCCAAGATTTCTTGAGCTGAAAAATTAGGACACTGAGAAAAACTCATTTTTCACAAAACTCAGCTTTTCTATAAAGCATTTTAAAATTCCTTTAAAGCGAACAAAATTTAATTGCGATAAAATGCTTTTAACTAAAAAATGGAGCACTGTTTCTTGAAAATGGTGAAGTAATTCTCGATTTGCAAATTTAAACATGCATCCTTAAACATATTTTTCGAAATTTTGTTGACAATATTTTCATTATTTAAAAAAATTACAAAATAAATAACCATGGAAAAGTTTGCAAAAATTGTAGAGAATTACTCAAATGGTTTAATGTCAACCTAAAATTACCATATTTTTTTACTGTGCAGCATGACAAATGTGCTCGAGATTTCCCGACGTTCTGCTGGAAAATGTAAAATTTAAGCCTCCCGGCAAATATTTTACATTATCATATTCAGCGAACAGCGTCACAAACACAGCTTTGCTGTGTGCAAGTGTATAAGTAGAGTTTTTTTTGTTTCGTGATGATGATGAAAAAGAAAGATAATTTTTCACATTTTTCAATGATGTCTGTGATTATTGTAAGATTTAATGTTTTTTTCTTAGCAAAAATTGTGGCAAAATTGATTGGTGTAATGTTCATGAAATTCACCTTTAACCGAAATTAATTGCACCTCCATCAATTACATCGCTGCCCGTGACTATTTTCGGCGTTCCGCGAAGTGAAATATGCTCATTTAGCGCGTCGGAAATGAAAATTTTGAAACGTTTCCATTTCCATGGCAAAACTTTAGTGGGGGGCTTCGTAATGGAGCCCTCTGAAACATAATGCTAACAAATAACGAGCCCCATTAGGCGGGCTATTATCGCCAGTCCAGTGCTGAAAAGAAGTGACCCACTTTCGGAAGCCTCACTCAGGTTGCTGGCCCGGCCCGGCCGGCATAATGTTTCACTTTATCATCATAACCTTAAACGGTGTCCTGGCCCCGCGAAATTGAAGCTTTTTGTCAGCGGACATTACCCTGCCCGGTTTGAAAGGAAATTTAAATTGTTCGAATTTCTGTACGAGTCGTTGCCCTTTTTTGCCAGATTCGACAAAAATGCTAATGATTTAATTATCACAGAATGGGGAAACCAACTAGGAACGAATCTTTGCAAATTCCAAAGAACCGTTGCTGACTTCTAACACAGACATCAAACCGAAAAAGGATTTCCCAAGTCAGGTAAATCACTTCCCCATTCCTGGGTGCGCGCACATTCCCGGGCTGCCAGGGGAAATGATTTCGCTTTTTAATTAAAAGCTGTCAGGGTAAAAATTAATTTATGAGTTCTTCCTGGAGGTGGGAATGTGAAATGCTGTCAGAGTGGGAGGGGGGTTGGTAGGTTAGAAATATGAAGAACAGTTTCCAGCAGTCCAGCGTGGGTGGAAAACTTGTAACAACATTGTTTAAAATAATCATGATTGTTCTATTGGAATTTGTTTTTTCTAGAACAGCCCACGATGGATTTTACATCAATCACTTTGCAGCTACTTTAGAGCCATGTAAAAATACCCGATTGGTTGGTGTACTCATAATTCAAATAACCATTAATAAGTAAAGAAATAATTAAAAATAGTTTTAAAAAATCTGCAGTTAACAGTTAAATTATAGTAAAAAATCGTGAGAAAAGTTATTTTTAAGAAATTTAACATGCTTTTCAAGAGTTATTATCAACCAAATCAGTCGATTTCATGCATTTTTATTATTTGTATTTATTTATTTGGTTCAAACTTTGTAGGAGCTTTTTTACCCGAGTAGCCATTTTGTGAGCCATGTTGGCAACTGTCCATACAAAAATGGTACATAAATATTCGAAAATCTTTAACTTTTGGAAGGAATTTTCTAATCGATTTGGTGTCTTCGGCAAAGTTGTAGGTAATGATGAGATTTATTTTATAAAAGATACACTAACAAAAGATTGAAGTAATTTTTTCCCGAAATCCGTATCCCTTTTTTTCATTTTTATTATATATCTTAGGGGAAAATAATCCGCAGCTTTTTACCTATAGAGAAATACATACCATTATTTTTTTTATTTTTTTAAAATTATTTTATAAGCTGGAAATTCTGGTTAAATTTTTTTCGTTGACTTCAGTTTTTATGTAAGTCAAATTTGCAATCAAAAAATTCTCTACAGAAATTTTCATAAAGTGCACCATTTTAAAAATATAGATGCCTAAGTTTTAATTTTAACTACACAAATTGAGTTTTTCCATTCTTGAAAAAAAAGGCCATGAGTGTCCGTGTCTGAAAATCCTGTTTTCAAAAAGTTCAGTAAATTTCCTTTAAAATTGTATAAGAAACATTATAGAATTGGTCCATTGAAAAGTTTTAAATTTAAAATTCAAGACTAACATTTCAAAAGGGCGTAATATTGCATTTTTTAAACTATTAAAAAAAATTGATTTCAAAATTAACCCTCTACAACCCAACCCTGCCTCTAGAAGGGCTTTGATCTAAAATTTCACCAAAAATCCAATATCAACCATTTTTTGATCTTGGAAAGAAGAACTCTTAACATTTAAGAAAGTTGACTGTTTGGAAGTTTGACTTGTTTTATATGACTTTGCCAATGTTTTTAAAAAAGTCATTTTTCTGGGGTCAACTTTGACTGTGTTTCTAGCTAACATTTCCCCTATGTTATGAGGAAATAAGTATGCAGTATTTTTTGTAGTGCACCAGACTATAAATCTAAGATTTTTTTTACAATTTAAATGATAATTGTATCGTTCTATAGGCGTCATCCATAAAGTATGTCACGCTCTTGGGGGGGAGGGGGGGTCTGAGGAAGTGTGACATTGCATGTTATAAGTATAGGAAAAGCGTGACAAAGGGGGGGGAGGGGGGGTTAATTTTGGCTGATTTTAGCGTGACGTACTTTATGGATGAAGCCATAGTAGAAAATGTGAAATAACAAGCAAAACATTGAAAAACTGACTTAAAAACATGAAAAAAAATAGAAATACAAAATGTTTTGATAGGAGGTGGTAAAATAGGCCAAATACTACCAAAAACAAACATAAACATAAAAAAGAGAAATGCAAATTAAAATACTAAAAATTAAACAAGAAAAACATAAAACAAGAGAAGTAATGTTTTTCGTAGAACAAAAGTTGCTCAAAATGACATCCTGTACACAGGAAAATTAAAAAAATTTGAAAAAAAATGGACAGTAGAGAGAGAATGACAATTATTTATGAAATAGGTACACCGATAAAAAAAATTTAACCGATTTTTAACTATTTTCACAAAACATCCCATAATCCGTATTTTTTTATTTTTTGGTATTTGCTGACAAAAATCTGCATCTTATTACCCGTTGAGAAATTCGAACCAAAATGTTGCCGCCGAGCTGTGATTGTATTGATTAAAATTGAAAATTTTAGTCATTTTTTTTGGTTGACTTAACATTAGTGCTTTACAAAAAATAAATCATTGAATGCGCCGTTTTGAAGATATAAATACTTCAAAACAAATAAATGTTTTCTAAGAGTTCATTTAAAAAAATAGTTTTAAAATTTGGAAATCATAACTAAAATTTCAAATCGCCGCAACATTACATTTACTCCCTTTGAAAATGTTAACATTGATTTTAAAACTAAAAAATATGGATAGGAGATCGGGAAATTTCACTTTTGTTTTATTTTTTAAACATTTAAAATTGGACCATTCGTTGCTAGCTTTATTTAATGGGGAGCTATTTTTGTGAGACTATGAAAACTTAAGATATCCTGTTTCTTTTCTTTTATCCGCTGTTTTTCAGCAACCAGATGTAGAAAAACTGAACTTTTTTTTTTATTTTTTTTCAGAGTGGAAATTTTTTTATTGAAAAATTGTTTTTCTTAGTTAATATCAAATTTTTTTCTGTGGAAAAAATTATTGAATGCATGACTTTCTCACCAAATTCCTTAAGAGTTCAAAGCGCTGAATGGGATTTGAGCATAAAAATTGGTGATTTCTGCTTTTGTTACTTTCAAGCTGCTTAACATATTTTTATTTTCACTAATGTTGAGAACCTTTTTGTTGTAACTTTTAATTTGGCTTGAATAAATTTCCAAAAACAAAAAGATATTCTTTGAAATATAACAAATGTTACTAAATGTTTTGTGTCCAATTTTTTTGTAAATAAGAATGTCGCTTTGAATTTTTTTCGATGAATTTTTTTTTCTGCTATAAAAATTGAAAATAAATTTATGACAAAATTATTAATACCATTCGCATTGGCCTATTGCGGGAAATATACGTCATTTGTTATTCCAAATTAGCCAAATTAACCAAATTCCACTACAATAGGGTTTCAAACTTGAGTAAAACTGGATGCTTCTCCCAATGTGACCCATTTTCGGCAACCCAATAAAACTGCAATGAAAAATGATATGGCCCTACATCGGCACTAGTAGCAAACGGCATACTTTAGCTAACACGGCCAAACATTTGCTTGCAATCAAGTTTTGGCCAGATAACACCAACACCCACCCACCCAAAAATGCAAACATTGACTGTCACACTCCGAAAATACAATGCTCTGCTGTGGCAATAAAACTAATGTTTGCTTCGGATTTATTATAGCGCCGTTTTTGTTTCGTCAGTATTGTAGCGCAAGTCAAGTTTTGGCTGAACCAGGGAACATCCATAAAAAGGGCGACAATCAAGCAGCCGCCGACCGTGAAAGATGGATTAGTTCCATTTCCTATGTGTTACGAGGGGGGAAGGGCACAAGGACACGCAGGAAATCAGGAAAAATGTTGACGCGATTCGCGAATTTTTATGGGGTGTCCCTTAGCTTTACAATTCAATAAATTTCACATATTTTTTTCTAAATTTAATCTTCGCTGAATAGCTTACAAATAACTTAATATGTCTGTAAACCAAAAACATTACAAATTTAAGCCAAAGGATAGACTTTTAACTATTGCTCTAGAACCATGCAAAATCCTGGTGTGAGATCCTTGTTTTCCACGTTTCCTGTGCGAACACTTGTGTTGCTGTGCGTTGCCTTGTTACTGCGTGACAACATCTCGTCAAACTGTCTTCGCATTCGTCATCGTCACTTTTATTATCTTTCTGATAGCATGTAGAATGATGGCGTTTGATGCGAGGGAGAGAGAGATGGTGAGATATTTTTTTTATTCTTTTCATATTTGACTTTTCCAGTCAAGGATTTACTTGATATTTTTACAGCGCGTCATATCAAAATGATGGAGCAGACAAGAGACGATGCGTGCACTGACTGGGATCAATCTAACATTTTTCATTTGGTCTTGTAAGGATTCCTGGATGACTGGATTTTTTTTTCTTTAAAATAGTCAATTTTCTTGTAATTAATTTTCTTTTGGACATTTTCTTAACTTAACGATCCAGTGTCTCAAGAAAATCATTCTTCAAATTTATAAGAAAAACTTTCACTTGTTTTTTTTTTCTCCTGTTTCCTCACGTGCTATTACACACCCACACATTTTCCAGAAACAAGCACACATACAATTTATTTTCCCTCCTCCTCCTTGTTTATCTGCGCGAATCATGCAATAAAATTCCTGAACAACTGCGATGGCACTTGTCATTTTCATATCAAAATAAATTGTAATATTTTTTCTGTCTTCTCCGTCCTGTGCCAAACGAAGGAAATTTCGGCGCTATTCTGCACAAGTTTTCCCTGCCTCGAACCGTTATGGCGCAACGGGACATGTATTTGACTTAATCTGTCAGGAGCACACACCCACACACACACACACATACAGTGAAAGAAAAGACACCATGGTGCCACTTCCGCCGTAATCGGAGCTTGATTGAGGCTCCTCGTACTATTTCTGTTTGTTTCTTTGCTTCACGTTTTGGGGGAAGAACCAGTGAATTTCGGGAATGTTGGCAATTTCTTACTCGAAAAGATGGGAAAAAGAAATCGCGAAAAGGGATTGATGTCATTTTTTGATGGATTCATAAAGGTTTAGAATAATAGGGTTATTTTTCCATCTGTCTGTCTTTGTCTGGGACACCCACAGGATCGGGGCATTTATTTATGAGAATAGGCCTGATAAGAAGATTGATTGGTCTTATCGGAACGTGTGTGGGTGGGAGGGGGGTTGTGGAATTATGTTTTCGGTAGGTGGAAGCAGCAGACAGATGAATTCCCGGAGCATTAGGAATGTTTGGCGAACGTTGATAGGGAGAGATTTATTTGCGCGTTTCTGTGGGGAGAAATGAATTGTGTAACAAGAATCAGGCAAACAATCAATAATTTTGAAATTATTTTATACCGTATAGAAAGGTAAAATCTAGAGTTTTTTTTCAAAAAGGTACTATAAACATATGAAACACGATAGCTTATTGGAGAGTGTTTCTCAACCAGTGAGGAATTCCCCCCTGGGGGGAATTTGCCCATTCTAGAGGGGGAATGAGGGTTCAATAGAAATTCAATGTCTTAAATAATTATCTGACATATTCTTTGCAACTTTCAGTTTCTTGATTAGTAAAAACAACATTTGATTTTTCCCAAAAAAAAAAAAAAATATTGAAGTTTCAATTTCTGTTAATTTTGACATTTCTTTGAAACAATAAAATGTTTTTTTAATATTTCTCAGACATTTGTATTTTTTAGACACAAGCAGAACGTTTCTGCTGGTTTCTGTAAGATTTTCGTACACTTTTCAACAAGATTTTTTTTTAAATTTTTAAAATATTATTTAAGATTGATTAAATTCTTAACATTTTCGAGAGTGATCTGTTTTCTGCTGCAGATAATTGTTAATTACGTTTAATATTTGTACATATTTTATAATTGCATGTATTTATTGTAATTTAAACGAAAAAAAGCTACTTTTCTTCTTTTTGTTTCTTGTGATCAAATAAACAAACCTGCATTGCCTGTATTTTTTTTAAATTAAAATAAAACGTTTTCAAATACCTACTATAGTTTATTGCGTAGTTTACACTTTAATTTGTTTTGAAAATTGTAATATTTTTGCCATCCTAAAAAAAAATTTTATTCGTGCATATCCGTAAATTAAAAATAAGGGGGGGGGGAATGAAGTTCTTGCAAATCAGTCAAGGGAGGAATGGATCGCAAAAGGTTGAGAAACACTGTTATAGGCTTTTCAACCAAAAAAAAAAAAAAAAAAAAGAAAAACTCTAGAAATGAATGTTAGCATTTGAAGACAATTTATAAGGAAATAATAGTTTAAAAGTCTGAATACTATTTTAATGTGAAAAAAACAAAAACAGAGCTTTATGATACAGAATTAACTGAACATAATAATTCGTTTTATTTGATTGAAGAATTTTCAAGTAATATTTCTATTGAAATTAAAAAAAAAACATTTTCTCCCAAAATCCACAATTCGGGGAAAATCTTTGTATTTATATTGGTTATTGTACAACCTCCAATAATTTAATTTAATTTATTTACTGTAATTTTTGTTATTTGGAAGTATTTTTTCTATTTTCATTTTTTCAGTTTTTTTTACTAGGTAGGGGAGCCCAAATTTTACCTAAAAAAACTTTGCAATCATAGCCAAGAAATTAAAAAAACCAAGTTGATTGAATCTTATCACCTTTCATTTGCGTCCAAGACACCATAAATCGGTTAAAATGGAGCGAAGTTATGATTTTTTTTTGAAAAAAGTGGTTTTTGTGAAAATCGACGAAAATGGCCATTTTTCGGACCACCCTAACACGGTGTAGGTCACCCTAATGGTCACACAAAAAAAAATACGGGTCGAATTATTTTGGCCAAGGAACCCACAGAACAGTTTTGAGCCATATCGAAGCACATTTACTATTTTTCTTTAACTTTCATATGGAACTCCTGCATATGCAGTTCAGTTCAGTTGTCCTTGTAACTGTAAATTTTCATTTACGGCATATAAACTGTTGAGAAAGAAAAAAAAACTTTGAAATGTTCTTAGGAGTCTTAATTGTCTTAAAGCAAAAATCCCGATCTTGCAAATTAATATTTGAATAAATGTTTAAATTTCGTAAAAAAAATCATTAAACTCAGAAAAAAAAATCATGCAGTTAGAATCTGGAGCAGAAAAAAAATCGGTACAGTTTTGAATCCCAACAAACCACCGGATTAAACTTGTACTAGCGGATTTGGGAAGCTTTTTCAACAAATAGAAGGATTCGACATCTAATTGAAATTTCGATATTAAACATACATTGTGAAAAGTAACTAAGAATTAATGCTATTAAATTTATGCAAATGTTTAACATTTGTTATTACTCTTTCATAAAATTCATTACAAAATTCAACTCTCGATTCCCGGAAAATTTAATATCTCGAGAATCGTCACCTGATATGTCAAAATATTGCTTAAGACATAACTAAAATTACTGCATACTTATTTTGAATAAAAATTTAAAGGATCTTTGTAAGAAACATGACCAAAGTTGACCCAGTACATTCTATTTAGACATAAGCAAATCTATATGAAACAAATTAAATCATCAAACCTAAACTTTCTATAAATTAATGAGTTTCCAATTCTTTTTGTAATATGAAATAGGTAATAACATTGATTTTTCTGTAACACTTTTATTTTATTGTGGAAAGATAGCATTTTCATCCCTTTATAAACGATATATTATTGTGCATGAATTAGTTTTGCAAATCACAAAATTGTACCAATTTAACAGAAAATTGCTCTTTTAAAAAAAAAAAAACTATTTATGTTGCAACTGTCAAACGGTGCATACAAAAATCGATTTATTCGGTGCAGGTTATCGAAAGATAAAGACATACATTTGATAATTGTGGTTCCACCATGAGGTTGCATGTTTTTTTCTGTAGGAAGCCTTTGTTTTTTTTTCTGTTCATTGTTTTTTTCGAAACAACATTAATTTAGGTTTCAAATTTAAATTTGCGAAATTAATTTATGCATTCAATATCCGGATTTTATTTTTTCAGTGGTTTGCATATTTTTGGAAATCCAAATTTACAGTGAGCCATTTAAAAAAGGAGTTTAACGAACCAGCCAACACGACGACCTCCAACCCCCCTGCTCATCTGGCACAAAACGACCAAGAAGTTATTGGCGAAACCCTTTTTTTTCTTTCTGCATTCTTTCAAACGTGATAATTATCATAAATAAAGTGCAATTAAACCTACTTTTGTTATGATAATTGGCCAAACTTGCGTGCGACGTTCAAACTGACTTTTGAAAGAAAAGAAAGAGGCAAATATAGAACTAACGGCTGCTGCTGCCGCTGCTTCCACGAAGGTACACGAAGACCTTCAGAACTGTGTGCACAAATTTGTTCGTTATTTGCTTCAACAATTCCATCCCATAGATCTCTCCCACAATAAACTATGACGAAAAGAGACGTCCAAAGAGAGGTTAACAATTTTCGGAGGAAGCAGCCAGCAACGCTGGGTTCGATAATTGCCAAAGGTTGCAGCTTTTCATCCGGTCCACCAACGGTGAAATGGTTCCAGGGACTAACTCATAATAAGGGCCTTGAAGCTGGGGCAGACTAGGCCTGCCGGAGAGTGAGAGGAAGTGCAATTTGTGTGTGTTTATAATTGCCGCACGGACAAACGACGTCGCACGCCACCGCCGGGGGTCGTCGTTGGACGGATGAACCAACCAAGGCCGGGGTCATCACCGCCGCCGCCGCTGAGGAAGGTATTCTAGAAGACACTCATTAAGCTGAAGGTCTGAACGTTAAATGGACTGTTTTTTGGGAGGATTAGGGGAGGGTAGCTAAGTTACCTCCTGTTGTTTGTTTGAAAATCTCTCAATTTTGACTGCTGGTCACTCTCCCCTACAGCTCACTGCACTTATGCATGCAAGGACGACCCGCAGCAGTGCCGTC